>NC_132890.1:6036533-6176533 GCF_030463535.1 Salminus brasiliensis
TAGTGCAGATTTGGTTAGTCTCACCACACGCTTTACAGATGAGCTGATGGCTCAGGGTTTGACCAAGCAAATCCTAAATCTAGTGTCAGACATCAGCATCACACGTGAGTTTGAGAAGCTGCAGAAGGAGCGAGGACTTGGCAATGAGAAACACAGGAAAGAGGTGAGGAAACAATAAGTAGTATATGTCGGAATCGGTAGAGAGTGAAAATTAGAGGGAATTCTCTTTGTCTTCTTCAAACATCTAACCAAACAGCTGCCACATCCTTGTCTTCTCCAGGTGTCTGACCTCATCAAAGAGTGTAGACAGTCGCTTGCTGAGTGTCTGTTTTCATGGACATGTCAGTCTCCCCTTAACAAAGATGATATGCTCGCCCTTATTGGCCATCTGGAGACAGTGACCGCAGAAGCTGATGGCTCATTGGATAGTGTGAACCTTGCACTGGTCATGGCGTTGCTCTACTGTCTGGATGTCAGTTTTCTGGAGCAAGGGACTGAAGACAGAGATGGTATGTTGGTACATTGAAAGTTACATTGGCACTAAAATATAACCACAGAATAGTTTAAGGTAATTTCTGGCATCCCACAGGGTTCTATTTTAGTGCCAATGTAACTTTTGCATATAAATTATGACAGTAATCTACTCAATATCATTAGTAGAGATAATTAATTCAGTTTCTATATTGGGATTCATAACTGAATAATTCATTTTGGACTCAAGTGGTTGTCCTCTGTCTGAGGACATCTGTCTTGGAGAAGATATTGAGGGGAAATGCATTATACAACTAGTGTTCTACCTTACAATCCCATTGTATCTGTTAATTCTATTTGTGTGTTCCAGACCTGCTCCAAGCCATGCCCTTACTGACCGAGAAGCAGTATGTGTCCGCAGTGCACAGTCGTCTGGTGGAGGGTCAGGCATGGAAGCTTCCTGGTCTGCAGGCAGTGGTGCGACTGGCCTGGGCACTCTCGCTCAGGGCCCTCTCTCAGCTCCCACAGGGTGCAGGTATTGCCTAGTTTGAGTTTACTTGGCAAGCCTTATTATGACAAAATAATATAATCTTGGCAGTTCATATTAAAGAGGTTGTTGGAATGTTTCCTCTTCAGGCCTGGTAGAGTTCACAGAGGCAGATGAAGCTCTAGCTGACCAGGCTCTACTGGGTGGAGTGTTCCTCTTTCTGTCTGAGGGTATTCTGGGAAGTGAAGGTTTCCACCAGGAAGAGTTCTACACTCGCCGTCTTCATGCCCTCATCACTGATTTCCTGGCTCTCATGCCCATGAAGGTGGGAGACACAAGAGTGGAATTACCTTGTATAATGTGTAGTAATATATGCATTAAAATATGTGTTTTTTTTTTCTGGTCAAGATTTTGTCTTCGACACAGTGTGAAATTAAACACATTCAAAATTTCTCCTATAAAAGGTGATCTTTTATGATCTACAGTAAAAATTACTCTGTTCAGGTGAAGCAGTTACGTAACCGTGCTGATGAAGACGCTCGACTGATTCACATGGCGCTGCAGATGGGCAGTGAGCCTCCCTCTTCCCTCCGGAAAGACCTGGAACACCTCATGATACTGGTGTGTGTGTGGACCTCCTCTGCTCTATTTTATTGGGTTCTACATTGCCTAGACTAAATTAACATGTGTTTGGGCATGTGTTTGCCAGATTGGTGAATTCTACAGTAAAGACCCGTTTGGACTGGAGCTAGCCCTGGAGTTCTGGTGTCCATCAGAGTCCATGCAGCACACTTCGCTTACTGGATCTTTTTTGGGAGTTGCTCTCCAAAGACCTCCTCACAAACAGGTGTGGGAGTTGTGAAGAGGCCATATTGGCTGCCTTCCGAGCAATCAAGTTTATGTGCACAGCTTTAATGTCATGTAAAGACCCCTTCCCCGTCACCCCCTCATTTGATATGAGGTCCAACCAGTCTTAGGCTAATATTTTGTATTGTGTGTGTGTGTGTGTATATACTTGTATTCTGTGTATTCAGGTGGTTCTCTCAAAGTTCGTACGTCAGATGGGAGACCTGCTGCCTGCCAATTTGTACATCCCCTATTTGCGCATGCTGAAGGGGCTTGCCAATGGACCCCAGTGTTCTCACTATTGCTTCAGTCTGCTCAAGACCAATGGAGCTCCACATGGTAAATGTCACCATAGCTGCTTAACATGCCATTGACAGAATGTGAAAGAGAAAGCATTTCTTGGAAACCATTTAAAGAATTGTTTTTATGTATAACTGCGTAGTGTGTAATTTCTCCTCGTCTTATTTCTCAGTATGTGACAGTATGTTCCCAGCCCTCTAACAGGACTGTCTGTGTTTTCAGGAGAGAACTTGCAGGGTGGTGTATCCGGGAGCCCAGTGTCATGGGAGCACCTGTTCCATTCTCTCATGCTGTACCATGAAAACCTAAGGCGGGACGTCCCTAACACAGACTCCACTCAGTACCGCCACCCACCCATCAGAGGCATCACACAGAGAGAGCTGGATGGTCTGACTGCTTTCCTCCAGCTGCTCACCACCATCATCACCTGGGTACTACAAGTTATTATCTAAACGTGCAGCAAGTCCAAATCCTGAAGACTTGTTTAGTTATCGTACACTGTGTTAGTTCATGTAGAACAATGTGTTTGTCAATGACCTCGTCAGTCCATCAACATTTGTGTGTCTGTGTGTGTGTTTGATTTCAGAGTGAGAATGCACGGCTGGCTCTGTGTGAGCACCCTCAGTGGACTCCTGTGGTGGTGATGCTGGGTTTACTACAATGCAGTGTGCAGCCTGTTCTGAAAGGCCAGCTCCTGCATGCCCTCGCTGCATTTGGCAAGTCCCCTGAGATTGCTGCGTCTCTCTGGCAGTCTCTGGAGTACACACAGGTAGGCAAAAGGGGCACAAATTAGCCACTATTAGGACACCCCTTCTTATGAATGCATTTAGCTACTTTCAGTTGCAAGATTAATGACTACATGCAATCCATGCATGGGCTAGAGGGGTATTAAGCCCTCCAGCATTGAGCTGTGAAACTGTATTCTTTGTAATGATGGTGCCACTACCTTTGGGATGAGATGGGGTGGTGATCATCCAGCAGCCTCACCTCACAAACGTCCTTTTTGCAGCAATGCTCCAGAATTTAGTAGACAGCCTCCCTTTGATGGTAGAGACAGTTATTGCAGCAAAAGCAGGATTAACACTTTTTTTGTTTTGAAATACCCTCGATTTTGAAAGACAGTGAATGAGCAGGTGTCCCAAAACTTTGGTTTATATAGTATATGTTGTGGGGTACATTGGTTTTAAACTTAACCACTTTAAACCAGACTTAATGCTCTAGCCAAGATTGTTTGTTTAATTGCCCACCATGTCTTTGTCTTTGCAGGTCCTACAGACAGTAAAAGCTCCTGGACAGAGACAAGCAGCAGGAATAGAGGTGAGCTGAGATTTCAACCACTTGATGGGATGTCAGAACTCGAACATTGCCAGTGTTGACATTACCTTTGGGATGAATCTCAGGATTAATATCTTTCTGCTTCTGGGATGTGTCCCATTACACTGATAAAAGCACTGGAGATTCTATAATTCTATAATGTAAGTGAATTTCATTCAGTTATTGGCCTCTCCTGTAGGTGGAGCTAAATGAGATCGAGTCCGGCTGTGAGGAGTACCCCTTGACCAGGGCGTTCTGTCAGCTGATCAGCACTCTGGTGGAGAGTTCCCTTCCGGTTAATCTCGGAGCGGGACTGCGAGCGCCAGGGTTTCAGCCCTACCTGTCCTTCCTGCGGGATGCAGTGTTTCTGCCCTTCCCAACACGAGCCTACCGCCGCCCAGCTGAGAAGGTAACGTTCTTTAAGACACACGCTCCACTCTGTGTTTTCTTGACCTCTGATACTAAACACTAAATATCTGTTATTCTTGTTCCTCAGTGGGAGGTTGCTGAGGCAGTCTTGGAGGTGTTCCACAAGCTGCTGCGGGATTACGAGCCTCAGCCCGCGGACTTCCTGCAGGAGACCGTAGAGCTGCAGGGGGAGCAGGTTCCGGCTCATAAGCCCCCGGGCCACAGCCTGATGTTTCATCTGCTGAATGACTCCCCTACTCTCTCGCTGTGCCTCAGCCTGCTGGAGGAGGGCGTCCGCCAACTTGACACTTATGCACCCTTCCCTGGTCAGCATGATAGAACACTGTTTAATTTGCTGGACTTTTAATCCAGTTTAAAGTTTCTGGGTCCTCTGTTTTGCTATTTTGACTGTTGGTAAAATAATATCTGGGTTAAAAGTAGTGGTCATGATGATGATGATGATGATGATGATTGTGGTGGTGGTAATTTCATAGGTAAGAAGCAGTTGGAGTCAGCAGTGCTGCACTGTCTGAGTCTGCTGGACCTTGCCCTGCAGAAGGAGGTGGTGTTCATGGACTTGCTAAGAGAAAGCCAGGCTTCCATGCTGGTCTCCCCACTTGAGCAGCTACTGCAGGGCGTCAGCGCCCAGAGCAGACGTGCCGATCACATCATTAACATTGCCAGGTGCTTTTAATTTCTCTTTCTGTCACTCAGTCCAATTTTCACATGCACTAATATTGCCTAGAGGTAGATGACAAAAATATATTGCAGTAGGTGCAGACATGTCTATAATACACAATACATATCTCGCAGTATTTTCCCCTGTCCGGTAGAGACGGTTTACAGCAGTAAATTAAATTAAAGTACAGCAACTGCATAAATGTGAGATATAATAATATATAAAGTTAATATTTCTGTCAATTTGTACCAATGTATATACAAGTAAATTGGAGGCTTATTTAAGCTACATGACATACAAAAGAATCCATGTTCAGTGCTGTTGTCACTTGGCATCCTTGAGTGTTTCACACGCTCTGTGCTTATTTTTAAGAAATCTAATGGCAGCTTATAATGCGTCTTTTCTAGGTACCTGTACCACAGCAGTTCCAGTCCTGAGGCTGCGTTCCTGAGTGCTAAGATTCTGCGGCATATTGCACGTTATCCCAACATCCAGTCTAGATTGGTTGGAGACTTTACCCATGACCAGGTGAGAAACGTCTGCTGTTCGCTGCTACATTTGCTATTCAGTAGCATCTGCATCATGTATGCTCTGTATAAGCTCATATAATCATTATATCAACAACATATATCTTGTTTGTGCAGTTACGAAACTACAATAAATATTTTACACTTTTTTAAACTCGTCCCTAGAGGGCAGGTTTTGTCAGTCTGGTTTAGTGGTGTGAATGTGAGGTGTATTATTAATGGCTGAGATTTTTTTGTGACCTGAGCAGGCAGTGAGTGAGAAGCTGATGGCTGGATTTGTGGAGTGCCTGGATAATGATGAGGCTCAAGAGGGTGTGGACAAAACAGATGGTGAGTCACACAGAGAGTGCTTACATGTAGCTTTATGTCTGACTGACAGAGAAATTAGCAAAGCTGGCTGTTTATTGATTGAACTGTTTGTATGAAATCAGACTCCGATCCAGACAAGCGTGATGCCAGAATCCGGCATGAGACGCAGATCCACATTCTTAACCTATTGATCACCTCACTGGAACTGAAGGGTCCTAACCTGGCCCTCTACCTGCTTGGCTATGAGGTCAAGAAACCAGTCTCCTCCACCAACCTACAGGACCCAGGTCAGCACAGTCTCTGTGCCTCTAAACATAAGGGCATGCCAAACGGGTTCTCAAACTAGGTCTTGACTTGCATTTGTTGTCATTTGTGAGATGGTTGACTTTTGTGCTTTACGTTAGGGGTTCTTGGTTGTCCCCGGAGTTGCCTGCATGCTATTCTAAGTTTGCTTCAGCGAGGCAGCGAGAGACGTTCTGGACCCATACTCACACAACAGGCCCCACACTTAGCTGAACTCTGCTATCAGGTACAAAATCTTCACATCCAGGCATTCACATGCTGATTGTGGTACCTGATCATTTATTGTGGTAAAATACACTTTGTCTTTGCAAACCAGGTGATCTACCAGCTGTGTGCATGCTCAGACACTTCTGGGCCCACCATGCGCTACCTGAGGACCAGTCAGGACTTCTTGTTTTCTCACCTGAAGCACTTGCCCTTCAATCTGCCAGGTTGGTGCTTCCTGTCAGTCATTTAACATTAAATCAGTTTGCAGCAATTGTAAAAGAAATATGGAAAGGAAATAGGTGTTTCTTTATCAGAAACGTCTGTTATGTAAAAATTGATGTAAGAGCATGATGTCTAAGTAAACAAAAGACCATGAAATAAATAGTAACCATACAGTAAGCTTATAAAATATTGTATACTATGTAATGCATTCATATTGTTTTTGTAGATTAAATCCAGGAAAACTTTATCAGTACAAAAGTATTGCAACATTTATTTATTTATTTATTTAATATGATCTGACACTGTGTTTATGATATTCGTATGGGGTAGAACCATGTCACTTACATCCCCACTAAGTCATCACCATTTATTTCCAATAATCCTTCTGTCTTCTGACACGCTTCTACCTGGTCAGAGTTGCAGTGGGCCTGGTGTCTACTAATTATTTTTTTTTAGTTATGTTTCATTATTTTTTTCTATTTTTTTTTAAATTTCATTTTTAAATCTATTTATTTATTTCTACACCTCAAGAGGACATTTTAGACTATTTAGCCACTTTCCAAATTTCTGCCCTCCTACTGCTACTGTTGACCCTCAATTCACCCTTTTCCCCGCCTCTTTAGACAACGAGATCGCTACTCTGAACCAAATGTCCTGGTTAATGAAGACCGCAGCCATTGAGCTTAGAGTGACCTCACTGAACCGCCAGCGCTCACACACTCAGAGACTCCTCAACCTCCTGCTGGATGACCAACCACACATGCAGCATGCAGGTAACGGCACCCGCATACACACAAACACTTGTTACGCACCAGGACGTCATAGCAATGCTGTATTAAGAGTAACACAAATGCAACAGACGGCAGCTTTTAAAGCTAGCCATCTACAGTTCTTCTTCCTTGCTACTTAGAGATGTGGCTTGAAGAGGTACCTGCTAATGATTGTACTGGGGCTTGAAGAATAGCTATTGCTCAGTCCCAGTCCCAGTGGGTAACATCAGTGCCTTCCTGGCGTTGGCAGACTAGGGTTCAGTTCCCTGGTCAAGAAAGCACATCACATCACTATACCATAAAGAGTCTGTGGACAAGACTTCTAACTGTACGGTTTCCTACGTGTGGAAGGAGCGTCTAAACCATCATAATGTAAATATTCGGTTTCGTATTTCTATAACATCTGAGGCCCTTTTGCATAAGACGCACCCATGATTTATTAAGAGACTTAGTACATGACTTTTACGCACAAGTCCCGTTGTAACAATAACAAAGATGCACTGACGCTGTGCGGTGCACGGTTGACTGCTTTCCTAAAGAACGCTAAAAAATAGGGCCCATAAAGTTAACTGCAGAATGTGCACCCTCAAAGTCTTACTTTTTTCAATAATTTAATTAATTAATAAATAGTAATTAGATTAAATCCAGGCAAACGTCATCAGTCCAAAAGTATCATTTATTTATTTATTCTTTTAATTTGATCTGACACTGTGTATCAGGTAGAAACATGTCACTTACATCCCTGCTAATCTTTCATATTAAAATTAATTAAAAGAGGAAGATTCTGAAATTAATATTCTGAAAAGTCTTCAAAATTACATGATTCTGTATTTCTTTTTAACATAACTGAAGAATGTGCACCCTTAAATTCTTGCTTTTTCCTAAAAAATACTTCATTTTCAGATGGTGAGATGGGCATGGATGATGACAGTAAAACAGTGAGCAGTTTCTTGCACTTTGACACTGTTTCTAAAGGTGAGTTAACCCTGAAACCTTTTATACTTATAAGGCATTAATTTTCTCTTTGTAATGAACCACACTGACAGACCTCCTGATGCTGTGTTTATGTTCAGTGCGCAGAAAGCTCCTGAGCGTCCTGGATGCCATAGACTTCAGTCAGGAGGTGCCTGATCAACTGCAGCTGGACTTCTTTGAGCGGACTCAGATCGAGCAGGTCATCTCTAACTGTGAACATGTCAATGAGCAAGGACACACTGTCTGCAACGTCAAGGTTTGTGTCCTCACCATGCTGTACCCTTGGTTGACGAGTGCTTCAGAAATTCCAAAAGATCTCACCCTCATTTTCATACGAGTATTAAATTTGTTAAGTTATTAAATTTATTAAGTTGTTTTCCCTCACATTCCAGCTGCTGCACAGAGTCTTGGTGGCAGAGGTAAACGCATTGCAGGGGATGGCAGCGATTGGCCAACGGCCACTCCTGATGGAGGTGAGGATGCTGTAAATGTTCATGGTCACTGGGTACACACAAACCCCTGTTGACTGTTTCACTGAACGATCTGTCTTTTGGTTTGCGCTCTCTTGCTGGCAGGAGGTGAACTCCATCCTGCAACAGGTGGTGGAGAGGAACCGGGTGCGGCGTAGTCTCAGTGCTAAACGTCATGCCCTGCAGAGCTGGAGAAGTCTGGTGGAGACGATTCTCACTGCCTGCCCCGCTGAGCTCATCCCTGCTGATCAGAGACAGCTCATCATTCGAGATCTCCTGCTCGACCTGCATGACAAAGTACTGTTTAAAGTCTTCAGAGTTTGCTTCTCTGAGGTTTCAGTCCTTGTAGACCTTTTTGACCTAGAGTTCCTACTTCTGAGAATTACATACCACTGTAGGCATGAAACATTTTTAAAAATGTAAAGTTTATGAATAAATGTTTTAAATAATATCATTGGCCTCAGACAAGCAGATAAAAAATTGTGATATGCAGCCATCACAGATTTCAAATGACTAAAAGAAGTTTAAAAAAGAAAGAAATACCAAGACGTTTTAGATGTATCCAGTATGAGGAACTGGGCTGTAGGTGATTCTGAAATCGCTGACACACTGAATACAGAAGTGGTTATCAAATCTTGAGGCACATTAATTACGCAAAAATTACAGTACAGTAACATGCAAAAGTTTTTTTTTAAGGCATGTTTAATTTAATAAATAAAAAACAACAAAAAATGAAGTGTACAAATCATCAGAAACTGTGTTCATACTTGTTGTTTGGTCCTCTGGGTCCGGACCAAGCAAGAAAATGATATTCTGTGACATTTTAGTCCTGGTTTGTTTGCGTTCATACTGACATTTAATTGCAATCAAACTGAAAAAGGGAAAAGTGATTTATGACACGTGTGTGTAAGTAAAGGTCTACACATGCAGTGCTGCATGATTCACGCAAGAACTAGCGGGATAAAACTTAACCACAGGGTCCTTGAACCTGGTTTATTAAATCATGTCGTCAGTATTAAATCACGGTTTTTGATCATGCACACGTGCTGATTTGTTCACAGAACAGCATACATTAAAACTGTAAAATGTAACGTTACTGTGGCTGCATCCCAAATCTCACACCTCTTCCATGAAAATGCAATTCTAATCGTGGCTAGTGTCGAAACACTGTAGTAGTGTGGTAGTGTGTGGTTTGGGACACAGCCCAAACTAAATAATCAGACAGAATAAGTTACAGTACAGAAACGTTGACAGGCCTGCACGGAGACCCTTGCCTGTGATTAAACAGGCAGGGCGGCCGTTGGTAGATTGAGCGACAAGGGTTGGTACTAGATTTTGCGGGCAGGAGTGACCCTGTATTCACGCACAACAAGCATTTGCTTTGTTTAGATGACTTTAGTTCATATTGTATTCATATTACAATGTTGCCAGCTTTCTTTACAGAGTCTGACTCAAACTCACATATTTGTAGAGTGTGTAGAACTAATGCGCCTTGTGGGGGAAGCAGACTGCCACAGCTGGAGTTTGGAGTCCAGCAGTGTTTTAATTTTTTTATGTGGTGGCTATAAAGAACTGTACTGTAAGACCGGCAAATGGTATCAGCCTCAAAAACGTGGATCGGTCCATCTCTAATATTACTTTATTGTTTAATGCTAGTAGTTTTATAATATTTAAAAATATTTAAATCACATAGATTTGTTATGTTCTATGAAACTATATTAAAAACATTGATTTACTTTGGTGAATAATTTATCTTTGTACGCATATGTCCGTAGACTGACCGTCGTTTGTTGCCCCCAGGTTTTATCCGAAGATGCTGCTGTTGAGTTGATGCCAATCGTTGCTGGAGCAGTGTTTACGCTGACTGCACACCTCAGCCAGTCAGTGCTGTCCGAGCAACAGCAAGGTGCAGGACTGGAGGGTGGATCTTCGTCAGGCTTCGCCTCCATTGCTAACTCAGCTCTTCACCTCATCCTGCGAAAACTGCTGGACTTCATCTTGTGCACAGGTACGTGATTTACGTTTGAATGCAGTTTTTGTAATCCGGGTTGCGTCTGTTATCTTGGGTCACTGAAATTAAACTGGACTGTTCCAGGTGGAGGGTTCCAGCGTCTGCGTGCTCACCTATACGGCTCCCTGCTCTATTACCTGCAAATCGCTCAGAAACCTGAAGAGCCAGACACACTGCAGACAGGTACAGAAGCATCTTGACCGATACACTTTTGCCCAAGATGAAAGAGAGTCAATTAAATATTAACACTACAGCTTGATTTCGGGATTGTGATGTTTGTAGGATTGTCCATGTGGGAGCGGCTAACTGCTCCTGAAGATGGCTTCTCTAAGCTGCAGAGGGAGAATCTGGCCATCATCGAAAGCTACGGCACTGCTCTGATGGAGGTGGTGTGCAGAGATGCCTGTGATGGGCATGAGATAGGCAGGGTAGGAACCTCACCTTCCTACATCCTCAGACCTGTTGTAGAGTGAATTAATGATTATGCTTTTAATTGGTCCTCAAGTTTCTGCTCTTCTTCTCTAAACTGCTGGATGAAGCCTATAGTGCAATGGTGTCACTGAGTGCATTTTCGTGCATATTAATAATGTGATGGTTAAGATCATAAGACTAAATGATCTGTCTCTCTGTTTTTACAGATGTTGGCTCTGGCCGTGCTGGACAGGGTATTGTCTATAGACAGGCAGAGCCAGTGGCTGGTCTATCTGTGTAACAGTGGCTACCTGCGTGTGCTAGTGGAGAGCCTGCGGCAGGATGACGTTGCATTGCAGACCCTGCTGATGCCCCAGCCTCCACTCCTCAAACCCTTATACATCTATGAGTCCAAGATGGTGAGAAAACCAACAGGAAAACTGACTTTTCCTCTTAAAGACTTTTTCAAGTTGAGAATGAATCTGTGTGTACTATTCTAATGAAGTATTTTGTATGTCCTGTCTGTGTTTGTGTCTGCACAAATGTAGGCGTTGCTGACTCGTGTAGCTAAGACAGCACAGGGAGCTGTGGAGTTGCTGTGCTGTGGCCTGGTGGCTCAGCTGGTCGAGTGTCGGGTGTTCCACATGCTGCCTGAGAACGACTCGCTCAGGTGAGAGAGGGAGACAATTGTATACCACCATTTCAAATGTTCCAGTCTAAGTATTATTAATAATCCAAAAAAGTGTTAGACCTTCTAACATCATGTACAATAATAACTTGCAATGAATTGTAGATTTAATTATTATAAATCAGTTGCAAAAATATATTGTTGTGGTATTACATATGGGATTTTTAGGTCTTTATTAAAATTCATAGAGTATATAGATTTATAATATATAGATTATTATAGATCTATATTTACATTATTGATTAATATTTTTAGAGAAATAAAAAGTAAGAGATACTATATTTATATACAATACTAATATATATCTCCGGGAACACCTGGTTAGAAACCAAACTATGGTGACTGGACTGTAAGATATTCTCTTCTCTCCCCCTGTGTAGAGTGTTTGGTCAGAGGGACCCATCAGGGTTCATCCCCAGCCCTCTGGAGCGATACAGACAGATCCTGCTTCCTACACTCAGACTCCTGCAGGTCATCCTGACCTCAACTACCACACACCACCAGCAGGGGGCAGCACAGGTACAGCTGTGCTTCTTACATATATGTATGGATGTGTGTGTGTGTGTGTGTGTGTGTGTGTGTGTGTGTGTGTGTGTGTGTGTGTGTGTGCGTGTATAACACACAGTGAATGTTTCTGTTCTGTATGTGTGTATGTATACAGGTGCTCCAGTGGCTGATTGTGCACTCAGACACCATTCAGTCTATCCTACGCAGTCAGGATGTGAGTATGGGATCATTACATGAACTGTCCCTCCTCACAGCCATCATCAGCAAGACAGCATTACCAGGTATTGAGTGCACAGCTGTATGTCATATGTCAGGAAAATATTGATATATTGATGGATTGTGATATACTGCAATACTGTATTGATTCTTAAACACAATATTGAGTTTAATTAACAGTGCACATGTAAAGATTGGTGGCAGACAGTGGTTCATTTTGTGTCTCGTACTGTTTTCTTTTACTCAGATTTTATACATGTGATGGTATGGGTTTCGTAGTATGACAGTTTTCCCAAAATCTTTTTTCTAAAATCAGTTTTCTAAAAATGCAATATATCATCTTGCTTACGGTATTGCAATATATTACAAGGTACTGAATTGTAATTTCTGTATCTCCCATGACACGTATCGTATCGGCAGGTTCTCGCTGATACATCCCTAGTAATCACTGAAGTGTGATGTGTTTTTTATATCAGGAGCTTTAGATTTGGGGCAGGAAATCAACAGTGCAGCCCTGCTGGAGTTCCAAGGACACATTGGCAGATTCCAGGTAGAGGATGGACCTGACTTGAAAATGTCTGAAAGGACTTTCCAGTGCTGGACTTGGAGGCCTAATCCGTTATTTTTATCACTCTTGCTGCATTGCAGTGCTGACTCTAATATCTCTCTCTCTCCCTCCCTCTCTCCTTCTCCCCACCAGCGCCAAAGCCTGTCTCTGCTTGTGCGTCTGGCCGGCACTGAGCGTGCACGGTACTTGAAGCAAATAGAGGAAAGCGTCGCCCCCGGTGACACTGCAGAAAAGAGAGAGGAGATGGAGGTTGCCATGCAACAGGTAGAAAGTCATGCACTGCTTTTGTACAGTGGCATGCAAAAGTTTGGGCACCCCTGGTTAAAGGAACTTTTACTGTGAACAGATAAAAGAGATGAATGGCTCCTCAAAAATGCATAAACGTGACGATGATGTAAAAAAACAAAGGATGAAGAGGCCTAATAATGATCAAATCAAAAAAATCAAATCAAATCAAATTTTATTTGTCACATACATAGTCATACACAGTATAACTTGCAGTGAAATGCTTTTATGACAGTCTGCCCACATCAAGCTATACAATAAAAATCTACATTTAAACTTAACTAAACCTTAACTTAATGAAGTAAAGTGCAAAAGTGCAAAAGAAAAATAAAATAAAAATGAAGAAAATAAAAATAGAATAAGTTACATTTAAGTTAAAGAATAAAATATAAAAATATGAAAATATAGAAATATAAGCAAAAAAAAATACAGAATACAAATATACAAATATATATACAGAGATGAAATAGTGTGTGTGTGTGTGTGTGTAGTGTATATATATATATACACACACACACATATGTACATATTTATCTGTATGTGAGTGTATGTGTGAGTTAAAAAGAAATATTTTCATTATTGTCCGTAGTGTGTTTTCCGTGAGCCATGGTTGTGTATTGTAGTGAGTGAGGGTCCAGTTTGTGTATGTAGATACTTTGATTTAGTGTCCTAGTCCCTGTCCCCATTCAAGGCACGGATGGCTTGTGGATGGCTTGATCCTAAATGCACCTGAGAATCCACAGTGGAGTACCTCCAGAGGTGCCATAGCCCTCACAGCATCTCAACCTTAATTTGTATAGAATAGAAATAATATAATATAATATAATATTATAATATAATTATAATAGAACTTTAAAAAAGCAGTACAGCTGGACTGTCTGAGCCGCTCACAGAAGTAGAAGCCTTTTCATGAGAAACAGTATGCGAAATTCCCCAAATAGAAAGACTCTTTGCTGCTACAAGAAGTGTTTACTGACTGTGAGACTTGCCAAAGAAGGTGTTACTCTGCAAGGCGCCCAGATATTTGCTTCTGGGCCAAAAGCTCATCTTCAACTCTCTTATCTGTTTTCTGTAGTGACAGATGTTTTGACCAACCATTGCATGCCACTGTTAATGTTTCCTATAAAAAAACTATATGCACTATGTACCCTGCATGGGCAAACGTACGTGGTTCATTGTAAGTGCTAGTATTGTGAAATGCTACAACAGCTCAACCATGAAGCAGCAGACCACGCAAACCCACAAAGCAGGGCCTCCGAGTGTTGAAGCTTGTTAACCAATAAAAAAAGTTCCACACTGCCTCCGAGAGCATTATCTGTGTAAGATCTTTCCGTGGTTGAGCAGCTGAACACCAGTGTAAGATATCTGTGGGCAGTGCCAAGCCTTGGCTGGAGTGGTGTAAAATATGCTGCCACTGAAACCGTGTTCTCTGGAGCTGTGAAGTATGCAGCGGTTTACTTGGGGCTTTAGTTCCAGCATGACTGTAATCCTGCTAACACCAAACCCAGAGGTTTATGGACTGTAGGAGCCGGAAAGAGTCGCTCCATATTCGTGAATTTGGAATGGCTTACCTAAAAACCTGTATAAATAAAAGTGTCTGCATACTTTTGGCCATATAGTGAAGTATAATAAAGTCATTTGAGTTCTCACTGATTGATTCTTCTTGTTCTGTAATCGTTCTCCAGCCGGTTCAACGCTGTGGACCTCAATAAAACCATTCCCAACAGAGCAATAGTAAACCTCAGTCCACAACGTCCACAAATTTGCTTTCCTGAGAACTACCTCACATTGTCTCTGTCTCTCTCGCATCAGATCTGTGCTAACGTAATGGAGTACTGTCAGACGCTGCTCCTGCAGAGCTCAGCCGAAGCCCAGTTCACCGTCTGCCTCTTCAGCCCTTCAGCCAGTGAGCCAACAGGTCAGTCTGTGTGCCCCTCTGTGTCCCTCCCACGTAGCCTAAACACAGTGTTTACACTCAGTACATTTACTCTCTTCCACATGTCCACCTCACTGTAAGCTTTCCTCACTGTACCTTCTCTGTGACTCAGACATAGCAGTGCCATCAGTGTCTCGGGTGCCAAGCCTGGGGCTGGTCCTGCTCCTGCTAAAAAACAGTGCCACAGACTTCTTTCGATACCACGACAGCCACAGACAGAGCCTGGGCAAGCTGCAGAGGCTGGAGCAGCTCGCCCCAGAGGAGCTTAAGGAGGTACAATACACACACATACCTACACACACATACTGTGTTTGTGTTACAGTTGTGTTTGCAGTTTTCTTGTTTTAGAGTACCAAATATTTGTGTGGTCATGAAGTCTGAAAAAATATTGAATAGTCATACTTTTAAATACATTTTTTGACTTTTGGGCACATAATTTGAACATAGGCTTCTTTTACTCAAATGAAGTTTTCTTGCAACCTAAAAGATGCAATTTTATTTGGACAGATGTACAGCTGTTTCATTTAAGATGGAATGAAAAAATTGAATAAGAAGTTATGTAATGATTATGGCTGTGCTGATCCGATGCTCAGGATCAATATCGGCCCGATTCTGGTCAAATTGGTTTATTTTGAGAGCTGTAAAATTAATCACAGTTATTGATCAGAAAAGAACCCTTGATTTTATTGCATGCCTAGTCACACAAAAAAAAACACTGTTTAAATGTGTGTTGTGTAGCTGTGCCAGGGCCTGGTGTCGGGGTCCGGTGGAGTGGAGAAGATCCCATCAGTGCAGAGAAGTGTGCTGGCCAAACGCCGCCTTGTCCAGCTCGTAAACAACCGTGCCAAGCTGCTGGCTCTCTGCTCCTGTATCCTTCTGTTCCCACACAGTCTCTCGTTCTCTACTAAGCCAACGTCATACAATGCTTAGGTTTTGCCTCCGTTAGACCATTACTCTCCAGATGTTACAGGGGTTGGAATTGTATCACAGATGTACCTTTTGGTTTCTAAAGGTGAACGCTGTTTATCTTGACACCTAATTGTTAAGATAACATTGAGACTTGCCTCTTTGTGATCTGGCGCCACCTGGAGTACTACCTCCTCTACTGCACGCCCATTGATCCCAAAGACTCCCTACTTCCAGGATACAGAGGTGAGCTTGCACTCGCACCAAGACGGGGGACGTTTAAACAAGAGACCATGTTCTCACGTTATGTGTTTCTTGTATAAAAAAACAAAACAAAACATCAAAACACTGTTTTCTCTGTGTAGATGCCAGCGGAGGTGGAGGTCTGGGCCTGTCCAGAGTCAGCCAGCAAGATCTGGAACAGGTATATGAACCACTGCACCAGTGTTTTTCGGGGCGTTATTCAGGTTGACTTGTTGATTTAATAAAATGAATTTGTCATCTTATGTTATGTATTAACACCTTAGTTGGTAAGGGAATTGGGCTGGCATCAGAAAGAGGACCTTTATCACATTTCCGAAGAGTAAAGCATCCGATCTAGCAAATATAGCCTGAAACTGCACACACTGACATCATGCTAACTGTGTATGACTGCTTTGTGTGAAGTACTACAGTGTTTGAGTAGCTTGAGGATATATATGTACACATACATCCTGTACCTCACCACTGCCATACAGAATCATTGTGGAAGTTCATGCTTTTCTATTGGTCCATTCATCATGAAATTTGGAGAATGACTGCCAGATCCAAATGATGTCAAAAAGTGAAAAATAGAAATGGCGATACAAGATATTCAGTCAGACAGCTGACATCGACCGATACCTTAAATTTCAGTATCAAATTTTGGATCAGTTATTTTGGGTGAAGAGTTTCATGAAGTTAACTTTTAATGTCAATTTCAGTTTAACACATTAATACATCAATTCCCTCAAAGTGTTTTACCTGGATGATCTTGTTAGAACATGGTATTCTCTACTGACTTCCATGTGGGCCATGTACAGGTAGCCCAACTGGGAACCATAAAGTTTTGTTCTCGGGTTCCAAATTGGCCCCACACATGGATGCCGAACAGGGTAAGTGATGGGACCAGAAGGGGTGAAACATAGGCCTAAATGGGAACAGTAGTGAGATTAAGCTGAGCTGTATCGATGGAGCCAATTTGGGATGCCCAACTGGGTCTAAAACCACATGTACAAACCCACTGAGAGCCCATTCCCACATTCCACCCATGTGAGCCCTCACATGAAAATGTGGACTAGGGAGCTAACTTCAGTGTGTCAGGACTTTTTAATGTATAAAAAGAATAAAGAATAAAGCAAAGAAGAAAATTGACAGCTTGTTCAAGTCACACCAGAATCCATTCAAGTACTGAGAGACGAGTGATAAGGAACCAGAACAGGAAATCTGAACTCGCCCCAAGCCTGCAAAACATTGTGACCCAAGCTGGTGTTAACACTTGGGTCATTATCAGCTTTGCACCGCTCTGTTGGTGTCTGTGTGAGTGGTTTATCTAGTTACTAAAGCATCTTCTGTCTGTGTGTGTTTCAGTTACAGAGTGATGTTGCAAGCAGTTTCACAGAGCCCTTGCAGAGGAAGCTGCTGGAGGTGGAGGGTCTCTACAGCAAAACTCACTCCCGCCACACCTTCATCCAGGCCCTGACACGGAGGATCCGTGGCCTGGTGCGGCACACCAAGAGCTAGACACGCACAGTTTCACTGGGGCCTGTGCCCCACCTCAAGAGCTATACACACCACCAAAGGACAAACTCAGCAGTCCTTTGCTATGCTGAAAGCAAACCTGGCCTGTAGACCACATTTCTGTCTTCTTTCTTTCTACTCCAAAAGCTCCCATGAATTGTTTAATGTTGAAAGGTTTTCTGATGTCTTTGGATATTGTTTTTTTTTTCTTTTTTTTCTAATGAAGTGAATAAAAGAACTCTAAATACTCGTAACTTGCTTTTCTGGCCTGGTTGTAGCTTTTAGTTCCATCTGAGGAGCTAAGCTTAGCATATTCTGGCACCAGCCTGCTTTTTCCCCCCTGATTGTTGCGCAGTGCTGAACTAAATAAATCTTAAAACAACAAAAAAGGTCAGTTCATGGAAATGTACCTTAGCATTTTTTCTGGAATCGGGACACTGCTGCTCTAAGCAGATAATAATAAAAGCATGCATTCTAACTCTTGGCTTTGAGGCTCTGACACACAGAAAAAACTAAAAGCAGACGAAGAGACACATCATCTTCTAGCTTTTATTTCTCTTACAAGGTACACTTTTTATAGAAGACAGTAAAGTGCGTTTTAGATTCGGGAAAGGGAGGAAATAAAGTCGGATGTAAAAAAATCAGGACTCTCCAGTAAACTCTTGAGCCAGCTTTTTTTTCCTTTTTTCTTCCCCCTTTCTAACCAATACTTAGGGAAAATCTGCTCAAATTGGAGGGCTACATTCAGACAGCGTGAACATCCCAGAACATGCGCTTGAGTCTGGCTACATAAGATCAAGTCTGCACGATTAGACCAGGGGTTTGTACTAGTTAAAAGGCTAAACCTCGATGCTTGTGTTGTGATAATAGCTGACCTGTCTACACATATCTTTAATAATAGGCAGTGGATCATCACAGTTGTGCAAAAACCTTGTATCTCCGTTTCACTTCGACATCATTTGAATCTGGCGGTTGTTTACATTGTCAGAATTTCATGATGAATGGGCCAATAGAAATGCTTCAAAATGAATTGAATTACATTGCCTTCTGTTGAGAATTAAGATGTTTGTTTCCTTCTCTGAAGAATCCCGGGTCATGCTGTTTGCCATCAGCAGCCGGAGTCAGAGGGAGCACAGTCAGCCTTTCTCTCCCCGGGCTGGGCTGATGGCACTTCCTCCCCACATAAGTCGTAGTGTGATGTTGGTCAGCACAGACATCTGTTAGCTGTTGTATTGGAGCTGGGGAGTCGTGCCTGGCTGCTTAGCGATGCTGCTTAGCGATGCTGCGTCAGCGGCAGTTTGAAAAGAGGCGTTGGCTGGCTTTATGTCCATGTGCTAGTATTCACCCTCTTAGTGTTGGGGCATTGCAAGAGGTAGGGGGAGTTCACATCAACAGGACAGGGGTAATTGGCTTTCCAGATTGGATAGAAAATGGAGTAAAAGTAAAAATAAATAATAAAAAAACAATAATAAATAAAGTTGTCAATTTAGAGATACAAGGTTTTGCATGAATACTCCTTTTTTTGCCCTAGGATTTGTCTATGCGTAACTACTTTTTTAAATTTAATTATTATTATCATTAATGTGACCATCTCTGGCACAGTATACCATTGACCATTTTTCTCAGAGTTCAGGGATGAGAACAGGACTGGAAAACAAAAAATGCAGAGTTAGACGGCCTGCAGCATAATGAAGCTGCCTCTGACGGGGTGCCATACTGAATACCGGGTTGTGAATGACAGAACAGCTTGACAGAGGGAGGCGAAATGGTATGAGAGCTTTCTTTGTGCTACTGCTTCTCAAAATCATGCACATCTTTTTCTCTTTTTTTATTATTATAAATTACTCTTAAATAATAAAATTAATTACAGTATTTCATAAAAACATTTACACGTCTCTTCCTGCTTATGGGCTTATTTGTCCTTGATTGTGCCGCCCACACAGGAAGTCTCGCTTAAGACACTCTTCAGTAGCGTAACACACACTTCCCCACTGGCCAACTCACCAGCATTCAACAACCAGATGTATGAACATGGCCTTCATATAGTAAGAAGGAAGCATGCTCTGTGCTTGTGGATGATAAATCACGTACATGTCTACAAGTATTGGCTTCAGTCTATGTTAAATATCCTCGATTAATGTCTCTATCTTCTCAATCTGGACAATATCCTGACTAGAGACCGGGATCTGGGAAGCGACGCCTTCACCCGATTGGGTAAAAATAAAATACAAAGCTTCTGACCATTCAGTGGACAGTCTATTTAGGTGTGATTTGTGCCTAGGCTTGGAAAGTAGGGATGTTTATCCAGCTTATGATGAATGTGAGAACTCGTCTTGTGGTATTTCAGCTGTCCTTAGCTTTGCTCTCATGGCACACTTAGTTTCAGACTCTGTAGATCCACAGCTGAGTGACATTTATATAGATATTTATATATGCTGGCTCTTAAATGTGACACCATGACGCAGTGTTTATTGCATGTAGAATTGAAACCAGACGTGATTTGCAGTCTCAGGTCCTGGGTAGAGCCGTGCTATCTCTTTTCTCAGAGTACTGAGGCAGCCTGAATTCAATTTCAAACTGGCCTTCAGCATTGTAGAGGAATCTGCATTCACTTCATATCTTTATAAAAGAGATACATATCCGGGCATACGAAATGGACTGGCTGCTCTTATATGGCATTATATATATATATATATATATATATATATATATATATATATATATATAATGCTTATACATTATACTGCACTATAGTAACATCAGGGCTTGCAGTACTTTTCTACTGCAGTGCCTGAGCATGAGAGCATGACGTGTTGAAAGGACTGTAAGTCATTGAGCCCAGGCAGCTGGCAACTGTCTAAGGGGACCAGTGAAGTTTCAAAGCACTTGTGGGCGCCATCGGTTTAGACCACCTTGTTTTATTAGGGAAAGCCTTGTTCTTGTTGCTTAGGAATATATTCAATCCAACATGGAGATACTCCGCCCTATCAACAGGTGGCGTCCATGCTCCTCATGAGGGCAGAGTCTGTATGATTTTTCTCAGGGCTTCTCAGGGCATCTTAGGAAAGGCCTCTCTGAGAGCGCGTGTCTCTGAAACCAGTTGTGGTCAAATTGGCAGCAGCTGCTCTGCTGGAGTCTCACCTCTCAGAGGCTCTCTGAGCTGTGTTCGTGACTGCCTTCCACCCCATGGGTCTCTGTAGGTGGCGGGCATTCGGGCACCTCACCCGTCACGGCCACCCGGATCACTTTGAGCCAGCGCTGCTTCTGCTCCTCGCTCTCTGCCGCAAAGCTATGCACGGATTTGGACTGCGACAGACGGAAGCTAGCTGGAGGGTCTGCTGGGCGAGCTGCGTCATCAACAGAGTACCCCAGCAACGGGATCGTGGACTGAGCCTTGACGTCCTGTGGAGAGAGGGGGAGACGAGACAAATGAGGGGCAGCCTAAAGTTTACAGTATCCTAATTAACGCTGTCATGCATTTTCTATTATTTAATTTAACTGTTATACTGTAAAATACTGTAAAACTGAGAAACATCTGAAAAATATGTTAGTGTTGAGTTTATATATTCTGAATCTATATTTTAGAAGCTACTACTGTGTATAAAACACACGTATTATTAATATGCTGAGTGATTCCAAACTTTTTAATAATAGCTTATATTTTATCACTGCTGCACGAAAACCTGTATCTCCGTTTTTGCTGTTTTAACATCATGTGATTCTGGCACTCGTTCTTTATACTGTGTGAAACTGTCATGGTTAATATGATATGTGTATCTCTCTTCACTTAAAGTGTCAGTATCAGTGTTGAAAATCAGCTGTGGTACCTGTAGTATTATCAGGCAGTTGTTCTTCAAAGATGCATGATGAATCAACCAATAAAAATGCTCAAAAATAAATCAATAAATAAATAACATTTTTGCATTAAAAGTTTTTTCCTCCTACTGTAAGGTTTCCATTTAGATTTTTCTTTTTAAATATGGCCCATTATAATGATGAATATATATTATAATAATATATATAATTATATTATAATTATATATATATAATTTTAAAAATATATAATTCCAGTTTTAGACTAGACACCAAAACATTGTTTTACATGGTTCTCATTATTTCAGGTATTTAATAAAACATATAATGTAGATTTCCCTTTACACTACTTTTAGTCACAATATCTACCTCAACGCTTTATCAGCCCTGTTTTTTACTTTGTATTTGTTTTATTATAAATTTCTTGATGTTTTACAGGTTGATGTACAGGTATAACTGTTTGTCGATGTGGAAACAAACCACAAATGAATAAGGAGGTGTTGCAGTAGGTATCAGACACACACAGAAAGTCACACATTTTACTATCCACAATTTATAGAATTGAGAACTGTGTTTATGTTTTTTATATAGAATATAAACTAAAAGGTCCAGCACCTCAAAGCACTCAGTGATGCAATGGGCAGGAGAGTGTGCAGAACAGCCTTTGTAGATGATGGAGGTAATGCACTCACCTGTGGTGCTCCATACAGGTAGAGCACTAAAGCTTCTTTCTGAGGGATGACACACCAGACTTTCTGCCAGGGCCTATTCTTCTCACAGTACTGCAGGAAGCCGCACATTATACTACTGCCTGAGAACTGTGCTGCCTCAATCTGAGGGGGAAAAAGAGAAAGAGCGGGTTAGATAAAAATACAGAATGTTTTGAAAGAGATGAAAGGCATGTTCTAACACGTACTCTGAGATAACAGAGAAACCCTGAACCGAAAGTGAAGTGGAGGGGAACCGAGAGCAGTACAGACAGTTTGGGGTGTGAGAATTTTAGTAATACACAAATTAACACTTTAGATGAGGGACAAAGCATTAATCCACTGTTATTCTGTAACATCTGTCGGATTTATCTTCTACTGAACCCATTTCCTAAAGTGACCAGAAACCAGAACGTTTTGTCTTTGGGACCCATGTGAAATTAAGGTGGGCTGTTACGCTTGGGAAGGCCCAACTGAGTCCCAGTAAAAACCTATGTACAAACCCACTTAAAGACCATGTTCCACCCATGTGATCCCACATAAGCAGCTCTCTGTCAGTCCCACAGGGCCTTCAGAACTGAGCTTTACTGTCCCTGACTTTTTAGGTTGAGTGTGCTCAAGGCACATCCATACAGGCAGAAAGGCAAATACAGCTTCAGCTCTTTCAGCAGAACGGTTCTCCATAATTAAATACTCATGTAGCTTTTAGATAGAATACCCCAATTTTAGAATCCTTTTATTGACTTTTAAGCACTTTAGTGTAGGGAATAACCTGAAACGGTACAAAGTCTAGTGACCTCAAATGGTACAAAGGTAAGAAGTAAAGTGTCAGAGCTAAAAACTGAAAAATATTTTAAAGGGTCTTTTAAGGGAGTACGTAATTAATTAATTAATTAACTTACAGCTGCTCTGTAGCAATAGAAGCACATTAAGCTTAAAAACTGATGCAAACATTTTACAATAAACAAAACCTGCACTCTCTACTGCAGCATTTGCACAACACTGCACGTTCAGACTGATCTCACAATGTCAAGAAAAAAGACAATTGAGAAAGAAACACAGCTAGACCATTCAAACTCTTAAAAGTGGAGCTCTGTCCCTTAGAGACATTGCAGATAAAGCGACCACCTACACCATTAAAAACTGGAGAAAACTGAGACGATCTGATACAGGAAGAGTCAACAGCTTGGCTTGGCTTGGTCATTGCTATGATAACAAGAAAAGCAGGCTTGGCTGGGCCATGCAGCTCTGCCAGTGGACTACTACCAACCAAAAAATGGGGGTGTTCTAAAACTTCTGACTGGTAGTGTGCACACCCACCCAGGTTGTGTTCGTTTCGTGATATTCATCCATACACTCACCTCCAGAATGCCTTTTTTCTTGCCTTCCTTCTCCTCGCTCTCTGAATGGCCAGTTAGGATGGAGTAGCAGTCTCGACACACCTTGTTCATCTTGTTCCCATCATATTCTAGAGAAGCCTTATTGTCTGAGCACTTCCAGCAGACCACCTGAGGAACAAACAGAAAAGAGTGCATCAGCCTCTCACTGGTTGTCCTTTCTTGGAGCACGTTTGGTAGGCACTGACCACTGCATACCGGGAACACCCCAAAAGACCTGCCTGATGTTTTTGAGATGTTTTGACCCAGTCATCTAGCCGTCACAATTTGTCCCTTGTCAAAGCGTCTTATGCTTGCCCATTTCGCCTCGCTCCCAACACATCGCCTTCAAGAGCTGACTGTTCACTTGCTACCTAATACATCCTCCTTAACAGGTGCCACTGTGACCAGATAATCAGTTCTTCACTTGTCTGCCTGGTTTTAATGTTATGGCTCATCAGTGTATATATTGTATGTAAGTAAGTTGTATGGTTTGTAGCATTCTGTGAGCAAACACCAAGACAAATTCCTAATACATAATAATATACACACTATATGGACAAAAGTATTCGGGCATTCGGTTCTATTTGGTCTCATTGCCACAGGTGTATAAAATCAAGCCCCTAGCCATGCAGTCTGTCTTTCCACACATTAGTGAGAGAATGGGAGGTTCTGAAGAGCTCACTGAACTCCAGCGTGGTTCTGTATGTAATAGGAGACACCGCTGCACCAACAACAAGTCAGCTAGTGAAATTTCCTCCCTCCTAGATCTTCCTCCATCAGCTGTGAGTGGTGTTATTATTGAACAGTGGAAGAGTTTAGGAGGAACAGCTCACAGAGAGCAGCTCAGTGTCCACCGAGTGTCTGTCAGATCACGTAAAGTTACAGAGCGGGGTCAGGGCCGAGTGCTGAGCTCAGAGCAGAGTGCAGAGAAGTCTCCAGACCTGCTGCTGTTAGAGCTGCAAAGGGGGACCGGCTCCATATTAATGCCAATGGGTTTAGAATGGGATGTCATAAAAGCTCCTGTAGATGTCATTTGTATGTGTCCCAATACTTTTGTCCATACAGTGTATCTGGTGTAATTCTAAGGGTTAACTCCTCCTCAATATGAGAATAAACTTACATAACCACAAGCTCGACAGTGATGTCTTCTGCGTGTGAGGGCGTTGAAGGGTTCTCTACACTTCATACACATGGTCACCTCATTATCCCGAATCCAGCGTGGGGCACGCTTCCCCAGCTCTGATATCTGAGAGTCAAACACACATGCACACACAGAATCAATCACCAGTAAGAGCTCAACCATTGTATCACTAATCAGGGCTAATGTGCGGCCAAGGAACCGGCTTTAATACAGATTTTCCTGTAGACACAGAAATACTCACCGATACTTCCTCTACCTCTTTAGATGCTGTTTTAAACGTCTCGTTCTTTTGGTGAAAGATCTCAATCGTTTCCTGGAATGCCTAAAAAAAGCATGCAATGCAGGGGGTCAGAGATGGACATCACATGTGATGCCAATGACAATAAAGTCTCCTTAAATAACTGAACCCTTAAATCTCGATTCTGAGACATTACAAATGGTGCAGAGCTCAGCTGCTCATTTACCTTTATCCAGCCCTCTTTATCTTGCTCAGAGCTGGAGAAAACACAGGAGAGAGACAAAGTTGGGGTCATTTTATGGAAATGATCTCTGCCTTACAAGAACCACTACTGGTTCCATAAAGAACCATGTTTAGAGAGCTCCGAATGGCTCAGCAGTCTAATGTGCTGCCACTTTGGCCCAGAGCTTTGTGAGCTTGAATCCCGAGGCTTTGTCATCAGCACCTGGAGTCTAAGAGAGCACACAATTGGTCGAGCTCTCTCTGGGGTGGCGCTCTCTCCCTTCATCACTCTAAAAGCGATGCTGGTCACTTGCACAGGCATCTGTGTATCAGCAGTGTGTTAGCTCGTGCGTTGGATCTGAGGACCCGGCGCTTTTGTCAGAGCGTGTTGGCTGCCCGGCAATTCTGAATTGGTGGAAGTTTGAAAAGAGGTCACATGTTTCAGAGGAGACGTGTTAAGTCATCACCCTCCTAGGGTGTCGGGAGCATTGCTAGTGCTAGGGGGTGCTATGTATGAGAAGTTTCCCCACACTCACCGATCTCTATTACAAAGTTCTTTATGGAACCAATAGTGCTTCTTCTATGGCGTCGCTCAAAGAACCATTTAAAGCACTGTTATTTTTAAAGAGTGTGTAGTTAGATGGTAGTAACTTAAACAATGCTAAAAGTGAGCCTAACCTGGCCTGCAGCTCCAGCGTGCGCTCCTTGCCGGACACCTGGAATGTATGAGGGTAATCCTCATTATACGTCTCCGTCACCTTCATGCCATCTATGCCGATTCGTGTGCGGACTGTGAACTTCTGTCCCACCAGGCTGAACTTGGGAACGCAGTACAGCAGCATGTTGTTAAACTGGGAACAACAAAAAAGAGATTCATATCAGTCTTAAAAATTCACAAAAAAAATTCACAAAAAAAACAAAAAAACAAACTCATCTGCATCTACATCTTTCTTTCTTTCTGAGAGCCTCAGAATGTATGGGGCCTTTATACCCCTCTAGCCCACGCCTGGCATTAGGTAGCCAAAAGGTGTATGTGTATATGTGCTCCTGAGAGTCCTATTCTAGCGGCAGTACTTCTCTACAGGCACTAGTCAAGCTGTGTGTGTGTGCATTTGCACATCTGTGACAGCAATGGGTGCAGCCTAAAGTAGCAAAATGCATTCAATAGAAGAGGTGTCCAGTTCCAAACCTTAGTTACCACAGCCCAAATATTCTAGATGCACATTTTAATGAGTTGAATGAGTTTATAGGAACATCACTAGCATCTACTTCATGAATTTATCATTGGTGGGATGTTTGGTCTGGTAGGATCCATAATAAAACACATAGAAGCTACAGAAACACCAGTTAATAAAGCTTCACACTGCTGATATTACTATTTATTGCTATTTAACTAATAGCTAACCCACTCTCGTATCACTGGAGTCTAAATGTTACACAGATTCCTGGTGTAGAAAACCATAAAAGAGATCCTTAAGCTCACCAGAAAGAGATATCTGTCCATGGCTGAAGTGTTCCTGGCTGCCAGTTTCAGAATGTGGCCCTCCTTGATGAACTCATTGGAGGCATTCACAATATCCTCTTCTTCCCCCAGCATCTCATAGATCTCCAGCAATTTCTTCAAGTTCTCCTGTGAGAAACAACGCAGGTATGAAGGGTGATCACAGCAGTCAGGCAGAGAGATGTACTTTATCATGGGTTCATGATATTAGTTAGTTAGCTGAGAGAGAGTGAGTGAGTGAGTGAGTGCACTTACAGATTTGCGAATGGCGGTGTTGGAATGGGTGGCTGCCATGGCAATAATTTCCAAAGACTCTAAAAGAAATAATGAGGATATGTCATTTCACTGTTGATGTTTCTTTTCAACAGTTTGGACTGTCTCCTGAGGAGGACTCACTTTCTGCGTCTCTGCGGTCCATGTGGTCCTGAGGGAGCTTCTTCAGGTAGTCTTTGAGGAGCATCTCGTATCTAGGCACTCTCTGCACAGGCTCCAGCATGTGGTGCTGCAGGGTCAGACTCCCACAGACCTCCTGCTTCTGAACTCAGGACACAACGGGACGAGAGGAAACCATGAACACCTGACTAGTGACCCGTGTTCACCAGCAGCATTCGGGTTTATACAACTTGCTGGTGAGCAAGTGTGACAGGTACGTTATATTCAGTTTAAAATGAAAATATAGTTATAGAGTATAATACAATTACTTTTCTTTTGAAGATGTAATTGAGTAAAAATATAAGTATTCAAATGGAATTATTTTGATTAAAGTAAAATAAAGATTAAAGTAAAATCTTGCATAATGTTGTTCAATCCTTTCAAGCCTGAACCATGAAATGATAGCTAAAGAAATCTCATTATTTAAAACTGGAGTGCTAATTCGACCTTCTGACCAATTGAAAAAAATAATAACTTTGCATGTAAGACTTTTATTTTGTATAATATTTGATACAGGCAGAATTTATCAATTACAGCAGGTTTTAAAACATTCTAAAACATATAGAATACAACATTTTTAAAGCCCATTTACTCTGAGATGCCTTTAAAATTTTACTTAAGTAATTTCATACTTAGAAATTTGTATGGATTATTTCTGGGGCATGCAGGGGCAAGCATAATAATCCATCAAGAAGCAGAAAATATGCATCAGATTTCTTTTTATGTAATTATATATTAATTACATATATATATTATTTAATTTGGTTAATATATATATATATGTGTGTGTGTATCACATTCTAAAAAAGGATATGCATAAAAAATGAATAAATATTAAACACTTGGCTTTAATAACTGAATATTCAATAAATTACTTTAATTACTTTTAGTATTTAACAGTTCTGGGTGGTAATCAGGTGTGGATCACTGTGTGTGGTGAGCTATAGCACAGCCAAAGATCTTGCATGTGTAAACACACTTCACCAATAAAGCCTAATTTCCACAATCAGTTGCCTATGTTATATCTTCCATATTTAATACTGACTTCATCAAACACCACTGCAACCGACTCACCTGTATCTCCTGAATGGTGGCTTTGAACTGAGGTGAGCGATCCGTCCACTGTTTCAGCAGCTCCATGGCTTTATCGAAGTTCCTCACATACTCTGCATACATCTTCAGAAAAGGGGTGAGCTTCTGTAGGATGTCGCCAATGCGAGGTGTCGACTCCCTGAGAAGATCGGTACAAGACACTGTTGAACCACAATGCAGGACGTTCAGCAATTTAACGAATTACTTCTCAGCTAAAAGGAAAAGCTAAGCTAAGCTGGATTCCTTACCATTCTCCCATGCGCTTCTCCAGGTCTGGTAGGAGGAACTGGCTGTGAAAGGCATTGATGGAGGAGATATTCGAGAAGATGTTCTTCACCACATCCACAGGGAACGTGCCTTTTCCTGCCTCCTCCATCAGCTTGGCGCAGAACACCTGCACACCAAGGCCAAGGAAGGAGGGGGGGGGGGGGGGGTTTGTATACATGTGAGACATTTACCGACCTTGGAAGGTAATTTTAGTAGTTGTCCATATTTTAAGGTTACCCAAGAAGCCCATTTGTATCCTCCTCTAACAAATAGCTACATAGTGATTGCGTAAAAGCAGACGAACCTAAAACAACTCTTACCTGGTCTAACAAGTTGAGTCGGGCGACATAGGCCTTCTCGGTCTGCAGGAGCTCACTGGCGATCTTGTAAAGCTTCTGCTCATTGGTTTCCTGAACAGCAAAAAATAATCAGGACTTAGACCCATAGGATACTCCTTATTATGCTCCTACAAAAGACATCTGCGGCAGGTAGGTTGTATGAGATAAGACTGGCAATACTGCAACAGTCAACATGGAGGGAAATCCAGCTGGCACTTCAGATTACATGTAGCTTGCAGGTTATGTTACATTTTTATGGAAGGATTTGTACAAAACATTGAGGTGTAGTACATTGGAACTGCACCTACAACAATATTCCCCCACCCCATCCACTGTGTTCTGTCTAGTCTCTAACCTGTGCTTAGTGGTTGTATAGTCTAATGTATAGAGTTCTATAGTCTGGTGTACAGTGTTTTGTTATTTGTTGTATTTAATATTATTATTATCATCTGGATTATCTGCTGCTGTCTCATGTGGAATGTTGCACCTGGAAACTGTCCTGGGAACTAAAGACATGACCTTGCCTAGTATGATATATGACTAGCCAAGCTTTCTATAGCCATTCCCCCAACCTCTGTTGACCAGAGGAGGCAGGGTTCCCCTTTTTGAGTCTTGGTTCCTGTCCGGGGTTTTTCCTGCCACTGATGCCTATGTCTCACTCACTAGTGGTCTGAGCACAGCCTTAAATAAATGCTTGTAAACCCCTTACACCCCTGTTCCCCCCACACACACACACACACACACACTTACTGGGTACTGAGTGTACAGCTGTGAGTAGTATGTACGTGTTGGTAACCACCAGGCTTTATTTCAGTGGATCTTACATCCTATATACTCACACTCACACACACTCACACTCACATGCACACACATACAGGCCCATTGTGCCAGTAGAGGCCTGTAAAGGGAAATTCCTGCAGCAGAAAGACAAAGCACAGTGGTGCTCTGAGTGTCAGCACTTTAAGCATCCCATCTCAAGCCATCACCAGAGACACACAGCATGACCTTTAACCTCTCCCCCAGATCCCTACATACAGTAGAACACACACACACACACACACACACACACACACACACACACACACACACACACACATGCAGTCTACTCAGCTTCCAAAATCATGCGTCCACCTTTTGGCACAAGGGTGATTTACTGTCAATGTACTGGCATGAGGAGGCCTGAGTGGTCAGGAAATGAGAGGGTGGGAGAGGGGAAATGAGTAAAGACAATAAAGGAGGGACTCGTGTTGATAGAAATAGACAGAAAAGTAGATACAGAGAAAAAAAAGGGTAATAAACCGATAATGATTTACATTTACAGCATTTGGCTCAGGATCTTATCCAGAGTGGCTTACACTTCAATCCTGTTACACAGGCTGAAGAATGTAGTGCTTGGAGGCTTGTCCAAAGATTCATATTAATTCTATTATTCATTTACTGACCTCCCCATTTAACCATCCTTGGCAGTGGATTATAATAGCAAGTGCTTCTCTAACCTTTAGGCCACATTTGCCCCTCAAAAAAGTGCAGATCCTTGATTAATGTGTATTGTAGTCATACATTTATTGAACCCAATCATCACATTCTGAAGCCTTACTGCTCAGGCAACAGGTACGATATACAGGATACACTCTAATGGGTGTAGAGTGGTGTGCTTGCCTGGCTGGGGAATCAAACCCAGTCTACCACAGCAAAGGCAGTGTTGTTATACACGTATTAATAATATGCATATGTAATATGGATTTATGTTTGTTTAGGGAAATAAAATGAGCTTTAGGACAGGTATATCAAAAAACTTGTATCTCCAAAATGGCAATTTCACAGACAGAAAAGACGTCAAGTCAACTCATTTTGGTGCATTTCTATTGGTCCATTCATCATGACAGTGCTGCCACTGCCAGCTGTGACAGCGACGATATACACTATATGGACAAAGAATTGGGACATCTACACATTATTCCTACAGGAGCTTTTATGACATCCCATTCTAAACCCATAGGCATTAATATGGAGCTGGTCCCTCTTTGCTCTCCGCTCTAACAGCAGCAGCAGGTCTGGAGCTCTGCTGCAGTTATTGAGTCAGTTGGAGGCTTTTCTGCACTCTGCTCTGAGCTCAGCACTCGGCCCTGACCCCGCTCTGTAACTTTACGTGGTCTGACAGACACTCGGTGGACACTGAGCTGCTCTCTGTGAGCTGTTCCTCCTAAACTCTTCCACTGTTCAATAATAACACCACTCACAGCTGATGGAGGAAGATCTAGGAGGGAGGAAATTTCACCAGCTGACTTGTTGTTGTTGGTGCAGCGGTATCTCCTATTACATACAGAACCACGCTGGAGTTCAGTGAGCTCTTCAGAATCACCCGTTCTTTCACTAACGTGGGTAAAGACTGCATGGCTATGGGCTTGACTGCTCTTGATTGTTTTTCTGCAGCCGTGGTCTAAGCTTGAAGAAGATCTTTATACGCTTCTGCTGTAGGCCTGCTAATCCTGCAACACTCCATCCCCCCAGTGCTAAACAAAAATCTAAATTAATGAAGTTCTCAGCAGGAGCTCTGCACATCAAACATTGAGATGACCTCCACACAACTCTCGATCCCGCTGTTCGGCCAAATCACATTCATTAGCTAAGGTGCCAACTTCCAGAGCTGAGGCATGTGTGCCATGCTAATTTGAGACAGCAGTTCTGAGCTTCCTCTTCTTTCTTACAGTGAAATGATCGGTTTGATGGCTACATATATTGCATATGTAACGTATTACCAGTCTTTTTATTTGCACGGTTCCAAAAGGTTCTTAAAAATTAGAACAAAAACAATTCTTCTACACCAATCAAACCATAACATTAAACCCACCGACCAGGTGTAGTAAATAACTTGTCAAGGGGTGTATATATTAGGCAGCAAGTGAACAGTCCTCCCAAAAGTGCTCCAAGGAAGGACAACTGGTGGAACAGCGACAGGGTCATAGACACCCAAGGTTCACTGATGCTCATTAAGACCCCACCTCACAACTTATGGGATTTACATGGGTGGAATGTGGGCTTTGGTGAGTTCCACATGGGCATGGCCTCTGAGTGGGTTTGAACATGCGTTGTTACTGGGACCCAGTCGGGCTTCCCAAATGGGCCCCATTGTTACAGCCCACCTTAATCTCACCTGGATTCTATCTAGGCCCCATGTGCATTATACAACTTGAATGGGGCCCATATTTAACTCCTCCTGGTCCCATCACTGACCCTGGTGGGCATCCATACATGGGGCCAAGGTAGCCTGTGGTCAAAGCTTTCTGGCTCCCAGTTGGTTCCCAGTTGGGTTAACCACACATGGGCACATGGGTTATATGGGGCATGGTCATCCCAAGCATTTGTACCTTTCTTCGCATTACTTCAAAGTATAATCTAGTTATGGCTGCCAATCATGCAGTGAAACACATGAACCTTATGTGAACTTCCTCATTCAGGGTCCTGGAAATAACTGCAGTATAGCTTTACTAGTTATTTTAGCTTTAGTCAGCTCTCTTAGAGGTTAATATTAATATCCCATTAGGTGATTAAGGCCTCTTTGGTGGTAATCTTCTTCATTTAGGGTGCTGGAAAGGACTATGCATTATTCTTAATGTGTCTGTTATTCTACTGTATATATTATTCAGTGCTCATGTGTTGTAATGCTGTTGATATTTTGCTTTTATTTACTGTATGTAAAGCACTTTAAATTGCTTTGAGCCATGCTTTGTCCCCAGAGAGGAAAACGAGCTGCTCTTAAGAAAGAGATGACTGAGGGTTTCTGACTGAGGCTCTACAGTTATCACAGGCACAGCACATAGCTGCTGTGGGCAGGAGGTGTCAAATATCTGTTTGCCCCGACCAAAGGCTAAAATGATTTTAATACACTGTGGTCTCCAGCAAACGAGCCAAGCCAATGGTAATTTTTACAACCTGAAAAAGGCAAAAAATAAATAGAACAAATAAACCATAGGACCAGAAGCCAAAGGGGACAATCCGGCAAGTTAAACAAGCTATATCTGACAGTGCTAAATAAAAACTCCCTCAAAGCTGGAGGAAGAAACCCTGGGAGGAAACCAAGACAACTAAGGGCTGACCCATCTTCCTCTGGTCAAACCACAAACCACAAATAACTAATAAACGGTATAAAGTCACCTTAACAGCACTTAAGTCCAATGTTGTGCTCAAGTGTTCTAATATAATCACTGATATGCTTAGTAATAATAATATATCATATTAATTATATATTATAATTATAATTATTATATTATTAATATTAATAACAGTTAGTAATAGTTAGAATATCAATAGTTAATAGAAGATTTATAGTTAGACTCCTAAACTAAAGCTCCAGCCTACTCTGTAAAAATAAAGTAGGTCTGAGCTGTAAGAGCTTCAGTTAAGCAGATGCTGGCAATGGTGGGCAGGCAACCAGTGAACTGGTGAACCTGAAAATGAACCTAGAGACCCTGAGACATCCCCCCATACACAGACGTACACTATATGTCTAGATGCTCACACACAGCTTGTCTAGTCACTGTTAAGAAAAGCTGCCAATAGAATAGGACTCTCTGAAGCAGATGAGCATGAACCTATTGGCACCATGCTGCCTAATGCCAGGTGTGGGCTAGAGGGGTATAAAGCCCCCCAGCAACAGCTGTGTAGCAGTGGAAGAATGCACATGAGTCCCAATACTTTTGTCCATATAGTGCACATGCTATAGTAAAAATAGATAAATACAGTCGGGCAACGAAAAGAATTAGTTCTGCTTCTAAAATCTGATTGGCTGAGCCTTGTTTGAAACTATTAACTACCGCACATCAGCAGCCAGGTCTCAAAATACCAATGTTAGACTGGTACGTCCACCTCCACAGTTACCTGTTACACTGTTTGACAGAAAAGCTATTATTAATGCTATTAATATCAATAATAATAAATAAATGCTCTTTAATAAAAGCAATAAGCCGCTCAAGCTTGTGTCTCACACTGACTTCATCAGGCCTCATGCCGTGCCTCGCCACAGTTCAGGCTTATTGATCTGATGCCCTTTGATAACCCACGTACTGTATAATTGCTGACACAAAGATGTAAGACACCCACACACACACACACACACACACACACTCACCTTGTGTTCCATGCTCTTATCTTCCCTGCTGGCCTCATTCTCAGTCTCCTCTCTCCTGGCCTCGTTCTCTTTCTCGGTCGTCTCGTGCAGACTGTGAGACAGATCTAGGTCCCCGTCCACACTCTGCTCCCCCAAATCTCCGTTCAGTAGCGGCTGGTCTTCTGTGCTCTGTTTGCTGTCCCTGTCCATCTGGGCTAGCACCCCGTTCGCAGAGTGTCCGTCAGCATGGTCGGGGCTGACCACGCTGGAGTCAGGAGGCTGATCTTTAGGCTCCGGTTGCTTCTGATCGCTCTTGTGCACCGGGCTGCACTTAGGAGTTTTGACGGGCTGCTTTAGAGGTGAACCCTCCCTCCTGCTCACGCGAGAGAGCGAGAGAGAGAGAGAGAGAGAGAGAGAGGGGGAGAGAGAGAGAGGGAGAGAGAAGGCAGGTCAGACTAGAGATATGTCTTTCAGCCAATCAGTAAAAAGCTTCTGCTCAGGAAGAACAACTGCTGCTGTACCGTTAACTGCCTGGAGAATGAAAGAGCTAGCAGACGAGAGAGAGCAAGCAGGACAGAGAGAGAGAGAGAGAGAGAGAGAGAGAGGGAGAGAGCTAGCGAGAGCAAGTGAGAACATGTGAGTGTGTCAGAGTTAAAAATACAACCACTGGCAATGCACAAACTTCCTCTATCATGTGGGGCAGCACAGTGTGTGTATGTGTGCTCATGCGCATGTGTATGTGTGTGTGTGTGTGTGTGTGTGTGTGTGTGTGTCTATTAGCGAAGGACGTGGGAGCACGCAGGTCAGGGGAGGGCTGGAGGAAAAGAGGGGAGGAGGAGGATGGGAGGAACACGTAGAGGAAGATAGGAGAGGTAGGAGAGCCACGGCTGCACCATGTCCCCAGAGATACCCTGCTGGCCTACTTCAGGCTTCGCACACACACACATACATACATACACACACACACCTACACACAGTAAGACATCTCTCACATCCACTGTCTAATGGGCAGAGAAGTGACCCCTAGACAGACTGAGAAAACCAAATGAGGTTTAACATCATGTTTTGCTGAAGAGCATAAAATGACTAGCAGATTCAGCAGATCCAGCAGATCACTTTGTAGGTCTATAATTACAGATTGTATCCATCTGTTTCTCTACATACTCTGTTAGTTAGCCTCATTTCACCCTGTTTGTTCTTCAGTGGTCAGGACCCCACAGGACTGACCACCACTGAGCAGGTAGTTTTTGGATAGTGGGTCATTCTCAGCACTGCAGTGACACTGACTGACATGGTGGTGGTGAGTGTGCTAGTAGTGTGTGTTGTGCTGGTGGTATGAGTGGATCAGGTACAGCGGTGCTGCTGGAGTGCTTAAACACCTCAGCATCACTGCTGGACTGAGAACCGTCCTCCAACCAGAAATATCCTTTCAGTATCCTGTGGGCAGCAGCGTCCTCTGAGCACTGATGAAGGACTAGAGGATGACCAGCACAAACAAGCTGTGCAGCAACAGATCAGAGAGCTCCTGTCTCTGACTTTACACCTACAAGGTGGATCAGCTAGGTAGGAGTGACTCCAATGAAAACCATGTCCATCTCCATTTTGTCTGTTTTTAGTTTTCTCACTGTAGCTGCTCTGTACACTGTGTAAATAATTTGGATGAATGGACCAATAGCTCTAAATGACTTGGAATAAACTCTTACTTTACAATAACTTCCAATCAATGTTTTTCACTGGACAGCTATGATATATTATAATATTATATTATATTTATTACATTGTTGGTTATAAAATACTTGACATATAATGAAAAAACATCTAAATATATACTCCTGTCTATTTGATCTAGTTTAAATCTGGATAGTTTATGTTATGATTGTACATAAAACTAAAAATAGAAGGTATATACTGTCATGCAAAAACCTAATTTCTCAAAAATGGAAACTTTATAGGTGATATGACATCTTAAATTTTAGTGGAAATCACTTTAAAGAAGTTCTAACGGAGCATTTATGAAATACAGTGCTAAAATGGTAACTTCAAAACTTTACATTAATCTTTTATGTAATTGTATTTAATTCCAGGTCATTTTAGATGATTCCTATTGGTCTATTCATTAAATATGACTTTACAATGTGCAGGGCAGCTGTTTTAATCAAATGATGTGCTAAAATAAAGAGATTTCTGTTTGGACAGTGGTGATATGTAAATACTTGTGTTATAACATGTGATATAAGTCTAATCTAACAAAACCCCTTCACAATAAAAACACTTCACAAAGAAAGACTATTGTATCGGCTCTGGCATTGTATGCTTTTTGTCTGTTTTTTGTACAAAAGAAATGTATGCAACACACACACACACACACACATACGCACACACATCCTGCAGCTGCTTCCCACTATGTGGCCCACCTGCCCCACACGACACAGCCCTTTCCTGTACAGCACACTGAGTACAGGCTGGGCTGTAAGACCTCAGGATGGTGCAGAGCAGTGCAGTGCAGTACAGCTACTAACACACATAGCTCTATGTGCCCTAATCTGAGTCACACAGCCAGAGTCACCTACATCATTTGTGACTAATACTCTGAGACACACATAAACCGTGGTACAGGACAAGACTGAAGTTTATACTGTATATGTAATAACAGAAGCAAATATACAGTCATGGGATAAAATTAGGACACCACATTAAACATTTGCCTGTCTAACAGAATTAAACATATGGACATTTGATGGACATTTGTCTGAAGGCTTTGCTCCTGCACACCTCCCATGAAAATCACACTTCTGTAGTCTCTGTCTGATGGTAGATTCTGTACTTTGACATTAACTGCGGTGAGAGCAACCTGATGATGACCTTTTAGGTCTGTTTTAGGCCTGTTTACGCAGCTTGTGGTCTGCTACTGGGCTGAACTTGCTGGGATGGCCTGATCTGGCTATGTTGCCATTTTGTTTAGCGGACACCGGAGCGGCTGATTTCGAAGCTGTTCTGAGATCTTTCTTTTCTACAACCTTTTGGGTCTCTTTGGAGCTCCTTGGATCTGGTCATGGTGGCGATCTTCACCACTCACTTCAACAGTCAAGAGCAAACCAAACTAAATGTCTGAGGTCTAAATGTCTAAATGTCATAAGATGAAAAAATATCTGTTGTCCACTGCTAGCCTCGAAACCATGCTGTCACAAACTACCCCAAGGTCCTCCACAGGAACTCTTGAGGCTAGTGACACAACAAAGAACCTACTCCTACACAAAACTGTAAGTAAAAAGTCATCAGACCTGCAAGACAAACAGGATGTACGTATGTGTGTGTGTGTGTGTCTGTGTGTGTATTTATAGTGTAGATATCAGGACCTGTAGCCCTTTTGTGGGTGGCAGATGATTCCATGAGGCCTAGCTGAATCAGACTCCACTGCATAGAGTTGAGGTAACTATGGGAAGATTTTATAGTAAGTAGAAATAAGCAGCGTGATTAACTGTGAATTAGAAACGGCTGACTGCACAAGGTGCTAATAATTTGGTTAAAAGGAAGCAGCAAGGCAGTTTTGAGGTAGCCTTGCTAGAGAGTGGCTAGCTTTAAATCAGCCTTGCTAGAGAGTGGCTAGCTTTAAATCAGCCTCCATAGATCACATTAATGGGCCTTACAGATGTCCTTGGACCACTTTTGATAGGTCCTGACCACTGCATACTAGAAAACCCCCACAAAACCTGCCTGATGTTTTGACCCAGATGTTCTGACCCAGTCATCTAGCCATCACAATTTGGTTCTTGTCAAACTGACTCAAAAAAATGCTTGCTCATGTTTCCTGAATGTAACACCAACATCACCTTCAAGAACTGACTGTTCACTTTCTGCCTAATATGTAGATCCCGCCTCTTGACAGATGCCCCTGTAGATGAAGATCGTCAATGTTTTCGCTTCAGCTATCAGTGGTATTAATGGTATGGCACACTGCATCCGTTTTCAAAATATGATAAGACTTAGCTTATAGCTTATTTGCAGCAAAAACAACTGAACTTTAAAACATGTAAACCTGGGCGAGGGGCACTCTCCATTAATCAAGCATTAATAATCTTAATAATAATTCATAATAAGCTCAACAGTCTGACCTAAAAACTATATTTAAAGAATGTCCATGCACTACAGATAGTCACATCATCTGGAAATATGACAAAAGCAGCTAGCTTTCAGCAAAAGAAGGAGAAAACTCTTGACATAGCAGGTGAAGTAACGCTCGGGGAAGGCAGGATGAAGGAAATAACATCTCAAAAAGGAACGATGGCATAAATCAGACTGTAAATCAGACGTCCACCAGCAGTGTGCAGAAGAACCTCGGCCACACTGTCAGCGAGAGAAAAAGCTGTGCATGAAACAGAGGCAAAGAGTTTGCAACTAACAGAATCCTACCTGTGTTTAGCCTTCATCATCTAAAGCTTTAACAGTTTCGAGCTTCAGTGTCATCTTCTACAAACACTGCGGCTCGTCTGCCAAGTCGAAACCTCTGTCTTTCTCAACCCCCCTCTTGAGAAACATCGCGAGTGGGAGTCACCCAACTTCTCCTTCTTGATAAAGTCTTCCTGTACACGCACTAAAAGCTAATGTTTCTTTTTACACCCCCCCCCCTTATCCTCATCTTCATTACATAATTTAGCTTCAGCTTCAGTTTGTAGTTCTTCCGATATGATGAGGAGGCTTTTCAAGAGTGCAGTTTCCATGGTTAAATGGAAAGTGGTGAGTAGAGTAAAAACAGAGGGCCGATAATAATAATAGCTGCTGATGAACGTCCACATCAGACGTAGTGGAGTCAGACTTGTGACTGATTGCCAAAGTCACAGCAATCTCAACTTTAACAGTCTATGACTATAACAGACCAGCCTTCTCACAATTAATATCTTCACATTGCTGACTAATAATGTCACAAATGCAGTGGCATGCTAGTTTGGGCATCTCAAAATACAATATATGGACAAAAGCATTGGGACACTTGTTCATTTATCGTTTCTTCTGAAATCAAGGGTCACTAAACAAAACAAGCTGATCCTGCTTTTGTTGAAGTAACTGTCTCTACTGTCCAGGGAAGAAGGCTTTCTGCTAGATTTTGGAGATTTTTAGACATTGGATGATCACCACCCCACCTCACCATCCCCAACTCCCAGACTCATTCCAAAAGTACTGGATGGAGCACCATCATCATCAGAGAACACAGTTCTTCCACTGCTCCACAGGTCAGTGCTGGGGGGCTTTATACTCGTCTAGCCCACGTCTGGCATTATGCATGGTTCATGTCATCTGCTCCAGAGAGTCATTCATTAGAAGCTGTGTCCGCAAACATTTGGACATATAGTGTATCTGTTACTGTGAATAGTTAAGTGAGTATGACATGTCAAAGATGACACATTTCTGTAATATTTTAAGCAATGTTACTTTTTAGCTACATCTTTTTAGACTTTTCAAGGCAAAAGTTTGGGCACCTTGCATGTTCAGTACACATGTGTTAGTAACACCGCCTCTAGGCAAGTATCACAGATGTGACGGTCATGGAAAATAGCTTGCTGTCATCTCCTGAGATTGTTCATTGCGGATTTTGAGGTGTGGTTAGGATGATAATGCTGCTATAGAAGCGTCCTCACCTTCCAGCACTTTTTTTTACAGACGGTGAGATGTTTGCTTCCAGAATTTGCTGGAATTTAATTGATCCCTGCTTGCAGTAAAATATTCCTTGTGCCAGTGGCTACAACACAAGCCCAAAGCATGATCCACCCTTGGCTTTTATTATGCACGGAGGGAAAGGCTACCTGAAAATGCTTTGCTGTCTTCTTATAACCTTCTTCTGCATTGTAGGCAATAATTATCTAAATTTCAGAGTGTTCGGCAGCTGCTTGATTGGTGAAGAGTCACAGTATTCATCCAGCTTTGAAATTTGCATCACCTGGCTTTTCCTAATGATGATTGTAGACAAGCCATAGCCCAAACAGGTTAGTTAAGGCCTAATACTTTGGTAAAGGTTATCTAATAGCTCAAATCTCCAAACTAGGTGCCAGGTCAGGTTACCAGGGGTACCCCACTATATATCAGCATACTGTACAGGAGCAGGCACCACAAATGCCATGAAGAACGTGATTCACAATCTCACTGATTATTTTCAGAGTGGCACATGCATACCTGTTCTCCTCAAAGCGGCTGATGAGGTCGGACACTCGACCCTTTCCGCCTCCCCCTCCTCCTCCCTCCTCCATCCTGGAGCTGAAGGGTGCGGCCTTGCCTAGCGGCTTGCAGAGCTCTGTCACCGGACTCTGGAGGTGCACTGGTTTAGGAGGCACTGCAGGACAGGCAAGAGAAAGAACATCACATAGTGAGGCTGCATGATTTTGGCATTTATTTGGCAATGAGGATATTACAGTCAATCAGGCTTCAATATGACAATGGCCCTTCTTACTTTACCAACCTAAAAATGAACTCATTGACATTTTCAGTTGCAGAACTGCAGTGCCTGCAATGCTGCATTAGGTGGCAGTAGTGTTTTACTGCAGCAAGGTGGCCGGTACTGGAGAAGGGTGAGTGAGGGCATATGCAGTCTAAGCTGTCATTTTCCAGCAGCTGTGGAAGCATCACAAACAATATCTCTCACTGTCAATAACCTGCTAAAGCTGACTTCTTTCAATGCAGTTCTATTCAATGGTCTTGACTACAGGGAACAACCCAGCTCTAATTCGCCCCCATCCAGCGTATTTAAAGCTCAGTATTTCACTACTGAGCTTGAGAGCTAAAAAAAGAAGTGATGATTTCTTTATCTCGTATCTCTTGAGGAGCAGAGAGCTCTGTAGTCCTCACATTTTACTGAACACCTTGATTCAAGGACACTTGCTCACTCTGCTGAGTGGGACACTCTGTGGTCTGTTTTGCAGTCAAGCCACAGTGACATTGCTAAATAAGTATCCTTTTAATCGGCCTGGCCTCGTTCCCTCCTCAAGGACCTTTATGATTGTGTTAATCGCCTGTTAGTGGGCCTTATTTAGGAGGTTGGGCTGTCAAATGCTGGTGTGTCTCAAGGAACAATATTACTTGCTTTTCATTGGAGAAACGTTTTCATCACACCTCATAGTTACACCATTAGAACATCACGAGGCAGGGTCTCCAAGAGACCTCTGAAGGTGTCCTGTGATATCTGCAGATCCTACGCCTGAGACGCCTCACCGGTTGTCTTTCCTTGAAGCACTTTTGGTTACAACTGACCACAGGAACTCCCCAGTTGTCTAGTCATCAGAGTTGGACTCGTGAGTCTCTCCCATTCTTACACTTGGCCATTCTTCCTGCCTCCAACACGTCACCTTCAAGAACTGCCTCTTCACGTCTTTTATAAATGCCACTACACTACATGTCCAAATGTTCGTGGACACCCCTTCTGATGAATGCATTCAGCTACTTAAAGTTGCAGCCATTGCTGACACATACGTACAAATGCACACAAACTCAACTTGTCTAATCATACTTGTATGATGATGAAGTATCGCCAATAAAATAGCACTCTATGGAGCGGATAAACACAAACCTATTGGCACCATGCTGCCTAATGCCAGGCGTGGGCTAGAGGGGTATAAAGCCCCAGAGCATTGATCTGTGGAGCAGTGGAGCTGTGTTCTCTGTTGAGGATGGGGTGTGCTAATGATCATCCAACATCCTGACCTCACTAATGCTTTTGTCACTGAAATCAATCAAGTCCTTACAGCAAATGCTCTTCCAAAATCTAGTAGAAAGCCTTCCCTGGACAGTAGAGAGTTACGTGGTATATTGTGTACCACTGATGGGAGCATAAGTTCTTTACCAGCTTTTGGCTTCTATCTCTTCATTCGCATTGCTGACCACAATGTGACATGGGATGTAGGTAGTTGTGTGAGATGTGGCTTGTGTTGAGGAGATAAACTCTGTGTGGGTTTTAACCTTGTGGTTTAAGATGCTGAGGGAGGCGGCGGCCCGAGCCTCTTCCATTTACTCCACTAGAGCTCTTGTCGCTGCCTCTGCATCCCCGACTTAGTTTCTGACTGCGGCGTTCTCCAGGGCTGCTGCCAGGATCTGAAAGGACGAGAGAGAGAGAGAAAGGTTGAGCTGAAGGTCTTTCACACTCAATAGGGGGAGCTGTAATGAGGAATATTTGAGAATAGCACAGAGAGGAATGCAGAATGTCTTATGATTGCTAGGTGAAGGTATTTGAAGAAAACAGGAAGATCAGTGAAGCCTGAAGTGGAAAAAAACAGCTGTATTACACTTCAGTAACTGATTAAAGACAGGATGTACACAACCTGAGATTCTTCACAAACACAAGTTCAAGTCAAGTTCATAGTATTACTGATGTAGCTCAGAATCACAAATCTCTGACAACCTTAAGCTCAGATGATCTAGCACCTATGCTTAGCTCTTGGCCTGCTCTCCACTCACAGATTACACCCAGTCTTGGACTAAATAGCACATAAAGGTCAGGGGATATCATTGTAATCTAGAACTATAGACTTCACCTGCTTATTAAACCTATCTTCTGTGTTAATGCTCAAAGCTTAACTACAACTCAAACTGCTATAAAAAGTCTACCATCAAGAACACGCGTCCACTGTTCACCAGGTCCTTCGACATTCCTCAGCGATTACTGTCAGTGACTGTTTTATTCCGCGAGCATGGCGTGAGCATATTCTTCCCATCTGTATGCATGACTGTGGAAGTGAAAAGTATGAGGTTTAACTGACAGGAAAATAACCCTGAAACCAGCTATGACTCAGAAGCAAGCTTCACGTTAGCCACTGTGTTCCTCTCTGGAAATAAGGTATCTTAGCTAGTTATCTGCCTAAGCAAGATGCAGCACCTGTGGAAATGTTATGGCTTCATTAGATACATGGAGTTACTGAATCCCTAAGTAACACCTGATTTTTCCTGTTTTTTCCCAATTTGGTACTGAAATTTGGTACTAGAGCCATCCCCCTAATGCTCCAGACACTAGGAGGACAAGGACTTACCACATCTCCTCCAATACAAGCAAAGTCAGCCACTGTCACAACCCTTTTTTCATCGTCAGACAGCCAACGCGCTCTGAGGAAAGCGTCTGGGCCCCCATCTTCACCACAACAGCTAAAAGTCGCCTGTGCTGACCATCTACCCAACCGAGAGTGCCATCTACCCAACCGGACAGAGCAGCAGCTCTCTTAGCCGCTGATGGCAAAGTAGCATGGCTCGGGACTTGCAACCTCCCCGGCCCATAATGCCAGAGTATTACACTGCTGAGCCAGTGAGGCCACTCGGAGCCCAGACACCTGAGGTTTATTAGACAGTTATCAATCCTAATGAAGAACCTACTGTGAATTAATTGGTAACCATTTGTTTGAGCATATTTTGCTCAAGAGGGCTCTCAGTGGGTTCTATTTTGGGGCATATGGGGCTAATGTTAAACATGACAATAATAAATAGAGGGTCTAAATAGAGGGTCTAATGGGTTAAGTTATAGTTCATGAAACTGTCTCCCCTGGTCTTGTGCCCTCCTCCTCTTCTTCCCTCCATGACCCTGAGAAAACCTCAGACCTCTTCAGGAAAAACACCACCATGGTGGGAGAAAGTTCCATCTCTCACGGTTCAGGAGTAATGTCCCATGAGTTTAATGGACTAAAGGAATGTAAACAGAGTCCTAATCTCAGACAAGCGAGAGGAAAATAGCAGATCATCAGAAGCTATTTTTACTGCCGTGGTTTCACTGCAGGATGAGAACGGCAAGAATAAGAATACAAAAAGAGACTACAGACGTCCCACGCTTCACTGCTAAAACAGGGTTGGGGTTTATCCGTCATAGACAATAACTGGCCCTATTCCAAATAGGATGGGACGCTCTGGAGCAGCCACACATGAGAGCATCGAGGAGAAGGTTAAAAAGCTCGCTAACACTGGACTGGGCTGAGGAACACATCTCGTGGCGTCTCGTCTAATCCCGTGCAGCACCATTTAATACCTTTGGGATGCGCTGATGTGCTATTTGTGATCTAAAAATAATCATCTCACCTCTGCACCTGACCTCACTAATCCTGTTGCGGTTGAACGCAGTCAAATCCTTATCACAATGTTCCACCGTCTGGTGTAAAACCTTCCTAGAAGAGCAGAAGCTGTTACTGCAGCAAAGAGATGGCAACGTCCTTAGTAATGCCCAGTATTTAAAAACAAACCCCAAAATGCAGCTCACTGCTGCAGGCTGGAATAATGTCCATTAATGAGGCCTAGAGCAATGGTTCCCAGCCCTGGTCCTGGAGGACCTCTTGCCCTGCACAAATTAGTGGTTTCCTGCTCTAACACACTGCCTTCAACTCAGAAAATGCTTGTTAATTAATTGATTAGCTGGATCTGGTGTACCTAGAGAATGCCATCAGCTCTATCAGCTCTAATCGCTGATACCTGATTCATCAAAGTAGGCACGATTTGGCATCTCCAACAAAAGTGACCACAATTGGACCACCACTGATTGGAGTTTTCCTTATTTGGGTGGTGGAGCATTCTCAACATGCTAGTGGCATGGTATTGGATGTGGAGCTTGTGACACTTGTGATACTTATTTGCTATTAGTATCAGCCTCTGCAATCCAATGAAGTCTCAAGCTTTGCAACTGACAGTGCACAGTGAGTGTCTGGCATGCACAGCAGGAGTAATAACACAATGGACCCCGCCGCTATGTCCTTCACCATACACTCCTCTGCCTCACAGCCTTATGGAAATGAAGAGTCTGCGGCCTGTTAAAGCGAAGCATGTGCACAGGAAGTGATTACCCAGCACAAAGAGGACATTCTCTGGTATTTTTCTATTGCACATCTCACCCCCAACAGCCTGCAGGCCTTTTTATGTCTGACCATGAAAGATGCTGCTGTGTCTGCTGTCAACACACTGGGGGTGTAGGGGTAGGGGGCCTGTGGCGGGTGAGTGACAGCTTCATGAGTGATTGGCTGTCTCAGCTTATAGCTGGCTTTGTGTATTACCCACTAGTGATCCAGCCCCACTATAAACAGTATTATATTAATATGCAATGACTACGACCTAGCCTGAGCTTATTACAATATAGAGCCCAGTGCTGTGGATATGATTCACATACACTAAAGCTGTGCAGACAACATTATGGGCAATATCTTTCTCAGTAAAAGAGGACAGACCTTATGTTTTAGGTCATAACCTCTCAAGTATGTCCCCCTAAAAAATCCCTTTATTCACACCAGGGCTTTCTTCTACTGTGTATCACTGAGCAGGTCAGATAGAACTATAGGTCATACCTTACAGATCCGCTTACAAGAAATACTGGTCACAGCAGAACAGCATCACCAGGAGAGCAATGTTGTCTGGGGCAGGGGAAGGGTTGAGGGCCTTGATCAAGGGTACAACCAAGAATACTTAGTCCTGGGATCCCAAAGCTCGACCCTCAAACCAGGCTGCCAGTCATGCCAGCCCGGTAAAAATATGGAGACAGCTGGACTTATAGCTGGATAGATGTTTGTAAAACGTCTGTGAATAATGTCTGTTGTATAAAGCGCCATTAAAAATAACACCTCATTGGAATTCATTTAATCAGAGCAAAAAGCTGTGCGCCATGCCGAGCCAAGCGAGTGAAAGGTCTACTCGGAAATGCTCTTGGCTCTAATTTTCAGAAAGCAACACAGTACTTCCTCCAGTATACTTCCTCATTCATCTCAGCATTTCAGCATGTGTAAAACCCCGTGCTCAAAAACCGAGACAGGCGGATGTGATAATTTGAGAGATTTGGTGTCTGTGTGTATGACAGACAGAGAGAGAGAGAGAGAGAGAGAGAGAGAGAGAGAGAGTGACCAGTGCAAAAGCCCACTCAGGTGAGTCGGGAGGCTAAGCTTTAGGGCATGGCTCTGCTTCAGGCCTGCTACCAGGTTTCCATAGCAACCTGCTCCCACCTTTCATCAGCCCTTGAAGGCGAAGATGATATAGGAGATGCTCCACACAATAGCAAAAAGATACAGGCAGTTTCATTTTGTCTGCACTGGGGGTCTATTCCCTATTGCAACTTTCAGTATTTACATGCACTTCTCCTCTGGACTGCTGCTTCTGATTGGCTGTGGAATCGCAACTGAAACAGAAATGTCAGTGCAATAATATTGGGCCTAATTCACCAATATGTTCCTAAGAACTTCATTTAATTTGTTCTTGAGAAAAGTCCGAAACAGAAAGTCTATGTCAGACTGATGATGTGCTTTTATTTTAACCCATTTTCTCCCCCATTTGGACCACCAATTACCCAGCCCATACATATCACCCCCATCACATGCAATGATCCTGACACTGGGAGGGTAAAGACGTGCACAGCCAGCTAGCACCTCTTTTTCTGAGCTGCCACAGATACAACATCACGGGGCAGCGAAGCGCTCTGATGCATTAGATAGCAGACACCAGTTCTGGCCAGGGGGAGATCTACCCACCCTGGAGGGAGCAAGGCCAACTGTGGTCTCTCAGGGCCCTATTTGCCAATGGCTAGTAGCATTACCAGGATTTGAACCAGTGATCCCCTGGACATAGTGACAGGGCAGGACCACTCGGGCTGTGCTTATAAATGGCAGAGTTGTTCACAGCTCTGCTCTTATAATGATGGATCCTAATGTCCTTGTACAATGGGACTGGCTCCTACCACAAAGCAGAAGCCACCTGAACTCCAGGTCAACTCCTCTGAGATCCCCTCTAAGATGGGGAAGTCACTGTTTAGGTGATGCTCTTGCCTGTTTAGGTGAGTTCTTCTGTAATTCCACAGACATAAAAGTTTTGTCCAAATGCTTCTCCAGAAATACGCTATATGTACAAAAGTATTGGGACACCTGCTCATTCATTGTTTCTTCTAAAATTAAGGGTAATTAAAATGATTAAGCCTGCTCTTGATTGAGTAACTGTCTCTACTGTCCACTGAAGAAGGCTTTCTACTAGATTTTGGAGCATTGCTGTGAGGAACTCCCCAACTCATCTCAAAAGTATTGGATGGAGCACCAGCCACCTTTCCAGAGAGCACAGTTCCACTGCTCCACAGCTCAATGCTCTCTACAGCCCATGTATTGGGCCAATGGTTTCATATTTACCTTCTTCAGAGAGTCCTAGACAAGCTGGGACTAGACAAGTTGTGTGTTTAACCATTTGCCCATCTGTGTCAGTAACAGGTGCAACTTAATGAAGCTGAATTAATTCATTAGAAGGGGTGTCCACAAACATTTGGACACATTGGACACTGCACAGTGCAGGTACTACCAAATTTCAGGAACATTTTAGGCCTAAAATGTATCAGCATCTGCATGAACATCAACATGCGTGATAAACATCTGACACTGGATCACCTCACAATTCCCTTATTGGTACATCCACAGTTATACAGATATTTACATTTCCAGCATGGCTCACACTCTTATCCAGAGTGGCTTACACTTGAATCATGTTACATACATAGTTCAGGAGATGTCATGCTGGGGAACTGACCCTAGTCTGCCCAATAGTAAGCAGAGACACACTTATACTGGGAAGGAAACTGGATTTTAGAACCAGCTATGAGGAAACCTCAAAGCTACTCTGCTGGTTTTACCAGGATGCATGCTTCACCAGAGCAGCGGAGGTAAAGTAGACGACTAAAGTCTGCGAGACAGATGTCAACACCCTCTTTCATCTCTCTGTAGGAGGAAATGACCACAAGAGTCAAGGGGAGGCCTGGATGTCAGATGAGGTTAACAAAACCCCGCTTGTAAGAAACAGTGACTCTTTACGGCAGGGGTAAAGGGGACAGCAGTGACACTGATCAATAGTGGTGTGAAATGAGATTTTAAAAATGCAGTGAGGCTCAGCTAAGCTATTTAAAGCGTGGGCTGTCTCCTACATTTTGATAGACAATCAAGAGGTGGATCATCTAGATACTATCTGTCGAAATGTAATACCAGGTGTGGGCTAGAGGAGTTTAACCCCCCTCCCAGCATTGAGCTGTGGAGCAGTGGAACTGTGCTCTCTAGATGCTCTAATGCTGCTCCATCCAATATGTTTGGAAGGGCATGAGTTGAGGAGTTAAGGATGAGGTGCTGTGGTGATAACCCAACATCCTGACCTAGCGCTGTCGCTTGTCGTGGAATGCATTCAAATCCTCACAATGTTTCTCCAAAATCTAGTGGAAAGCCTTTTTCCCTGGACAGTAGAGGCAGTTACTCCAGCCACTCCTTTTTAAAGCCATTGAATTTAAAAGAAAAACAGCAGGTGTCCCAATACTTTTGTCCCTATAGTGCAGCTGCACTGCCCGTTAAAACACAAAGATAGAAACTCTTCACACACTGGATTTAGGTTTACATTTTTTTTATCTCAGAAATGATGAAGAATGATGGCCTATTTTTACTCGAACACTATCCAGCTTCCCAACCGAGGATAAAGAAGCTCACATGCACTTCTAATGGTAAAAAAACAAAAACAAGCAAATCTCAATTTAATCCATTAGAGGAGATCATCTGTATTCCCAGTCTTCTAACTTTCACTCATTTCATTCTGAATAAAACCTTCTTAAATTACTAAAGAACCAAACCTAAGTGAGGCAAGTTTACTGTTTATTGTAACCCCTTAAAAAGATGATGTCCCGCCAGAGGGCTTGGAGTGTTATTACTATATATCTCCTATTACCAGAGAACAGCCCCACCACCAAGTCCCTGTAGTTACTGAGTAATACACCTGAGTGTGTGAGAAGCCTGGGAGTGTTTAAGGGCTTAAAGTGAGACTAAACAAAAAAGAACAATCAGAATGAACTCACATTTAATTCAGTCGTCGTAAAGATATCCAGCTGCTCTAAGAAAAGCTGCAGTCACAACACTACCTTTCACACCATCCTCCAGTCACTCGCACATCACACAATGACTAAAATTAAACAACCAAAAAAAAGGCCTCGAGGAAATAACCCCTCCTTCTGAGAGAGCCACAATAACACACAACAGTTGAGGGTTTCAGTTGCATTCTTAACTCTACTACATCCTGGCTCTCGCGCAAGAAGACGCCTTGTATGTCCAAACGGGCAACTTCACAGAAGATGGACAAAACCTTCGTGACTTTTAGTGGTTAGTTAATGTACACAGCAAATTTGCCAGTGTTCAATTCAACACCCACAGCGTTAAGTTTAACACTCACTGTGTTGATCTGACTCCGGCACATTTGTGTGTGAATATAATATCTTATTCCAAGGCATTTCAGAGCATTTCTATGTGGTTGGTGTGGCGCAACAGAAAACACCACTACCTGCCACTGAGCTACCACACCATGTGGGAGACTGGGGTTCGATTCCCTTGCCTGGGTGACTATGCTGCGCTACACCAATAAGAGTCCTTGGGCAAGACTCCTAACACTACATTGGTCCTCCTCTGTAATACGAGTAACCTTGTAAGTCGCTCTGGATAAGAGCGTCAGCTAAATGCCATAAATGTAAATGTAAATGTTCTATTATGCCGCTCGTCACGACAGTTTGACCCTATAAATCAAAGTATGTCAAAAAGTCAAAATCTGCACATATTGATGCGCTGTGATGAAGCTGATGTTAATCATTTGCTCAGTAGATGTGAATGTGCTGTTCTCCACCTGGTACCATATTGATTTTGCCTGACAGTTCCTGAGGGAAATATGCACAAGGCAAGGCAAGGACATTGAACCATGAGGTAGAGGTTCATTAACATACAATTTATGCTAGATTTCAGATTCCACGCTAGCGCTGAGCAGTGCTGATAAAAATATATATATAAAAAAGATAAACATATTTTCCTACATCATGGTGTCGTGATATTAGATAACACTGTTTGTAAGTTTGTGTAAATAAAGTCCACTAAAAAAATGGCCTTGACAAAGTCAACCAGTTCCTCTGCAGTACTCTTACTAAACTCGGAAGGAATGCCCTACAAACCGGGTCTGTTTTGATTAAATGCCTCTTAAAAAGACACTAAAGGGAACTTTACAGTATTACGTTTGCCGTAACCAGACAGACCACATTCAGAATGAAAGTTCACTGTTTATTTTGCATTCGTTTCAGTGTTCAGTATTTCATTTATCAGAAACTGTGCTGAAACCAATGCCACACACTGCCATTACGTGTGTTTTTATTAAACTACAAATGACAAAAATATGAATTTTGAGATATTTAGGCAAACCTATTCATTGTTAACAGACTTTATCGCCTCACTCACGCTTCCTCTTCTACCACTCTGCCATTCTCTTAATTCAGTTTAGTTTTATTGTTGTTTTTATTCCTGTTTTGCTTTTTATTATTATGATCCGGTGTCGACCAGAGGAGTCTTGGTTCCTCTCAAGGTTTCTTCCTCTCGATCTGAGGGATTTTTTCCTTGCCAATGTTGCCACTGTCTTTCTCAAAATGAGCTCGGACACGGATCTCTGTAAAGCTGCTTATGCTTAATTATGGGATGTCCCTTAACGTTAATAAGAGCCATTTAAAAACAAATCAAGGATAAACACACAGGCTTCTATGAGCCCAGCAAAATGCTGCTAGCCTGTTGTTTTACCTTTGTGTTTCTCAAGCCCTCCAGTCATACTGTATGAGTGTCCAAGACAAATCAGCTGCCAGCTATGGAGCTACTGTCAGGAACTGGTAGATCTGAGTAAATATTGTTAATATAGTAAATTATAAGGGCAAGGTCCTGGGATGAAACACCAGCAAGAGGAATAAGAGGTGTGGGGTCTAGGATAGGTTAAAGGCTAAAGGATAGCCTAAAACCCAGAGAGGCCAGGCGTTCTTCTGATGTTCTTATATGTGAACTGCCTCAAAAAACACAAGAGACTCAAAGTACTATGGTGTCCAAATCAGGTCCAATGTCGAGCAAAAGCAGTTTCACTTTCACTTAAACATGGTAAACATCCTTGAATCAGGCATTCAGCTAATTAGGCTAATGTTAGCGACGTTTTAAGCTACTCATAATACAAACATAACTGTTCTCATATTTTACATATAAGTAAAGTAAGTATTTCAAGGAGGTTTGGATAATATTCAGCACTAATTTATGCTCAGAACAGCCTTGTTCTAATGGTATTTTTGAGTTGGTATTTTTGCTCTTGAGCTCCCCCTACAGTTGTGGAGTGTAATTCACTTTCACAGCACTGCTGTGTGTGAAAGAAGCTTGTGGACTAAGGCAATATGACTTGGGTTTTTCAGCGTTACAATAGTTGCTTTAAGTCACATTTATATCTGCTTAGCAAGATCTTATCACTTATCACACACGTCATGGAAACAACACTAAATAAACAAACATGTAAGACCACAGTGACTCATTAGTGAAGTACATGACGTACACTTTATGTCCGATTGTTTGTGTGGACACCCCTTCTAATGAATGCCTTCAGCTACTTTAAGTTGCACCCACAGCTGACACAGATGTGCAAATGCACACACACACAGCTTGTCTAGTAACTGTAGAGAAGAACTGCCAATAGAATAGGACTCTCTGGAGTAGATTAACGTGAACCTATTGGCACCATGCTGCCTCAAGCCAGGCGTTGGCTAGAAGAGGGGTATAAAGCCCCCCCAGCATTGAGAAGATGTGGAGAAGTGGAAGAACTGTGTTCTCTGGAGTGATGGTGCTCCATCCAACACTTTTGGGATTAGTTGGGGTGGTGACCATCCAACATTCTCACAGCAAAGCTTCAAAATCTGGTAGACAGCCTTCTTCCCTGGGCAGTAGAGACAGTTACTCCAACAAAAGCAGGATAAGCTACTTTAATACCCTTGATTTTGGAAAAAACAATGAATGAGCAGATGTCCCAATACTTTAGTCCATATAGTGTAGTTAACACAGTCTGATTTCAGTTTGGATGAGGGGCAAAAAGACAGCTTTACTTATGACAGTCTAGGACGGCCGTATTGCAGGCTCCGTTCCTCACACCATAATAAACAGGAAGATCTCAAGACAAAACCTGCTTTTCATTCTGTCTAGGGACTTGCAAAGCCAATGGTTCTACAACACACAGGAGATAAAGCCCTGCTGACGCCACGCTGTGGGGACTTGCATCAAACGGCAACAAATCCCGAGGGCATTTAATCAAAGCAATCCAAGAAAAAAGAAAACCTAAAAAAAGAAAGCACAGCAAACACGGCCAGACACAAAAGTGTTCTCTTGCTAGAATGCTGGCACAGACACACAAGAGCACCTTCCATACAGAGGTCCTTAAACTGTTTACCGAATTCCAGGCGCTCTTTCTGCAGATCTTATTTGCTGTAATCTGATTTTAGTGTAGGATGGAAACAGACGAAGCTTCAGTTGGTTTCTTTTTTGGATCTTTTTCTTTTTTTGTGTCCATATATCTCAATTTCTCACATCTCTGTCTCATCTGACCATAAAATATCCCTCCAGAAAGCGTTTCCTTGGTCCGTGTGGTCAGCTGCAAAATTCTGTCAAACCTAAAGATGAGGATTTTGAAGCAGGGGCCTCTTTCTTGGACAGCAGACTCTAACACCATGGTGATACAAGACTCTCTTGACTGTAGACAGTAGGGATGTCCCAATTAGATCCAATGGATCAGAATCAGGGTTAATCCAGGCATATTTTAAAGTATCGGGAATTGGCTAATTTATTCCCAACCCCACCCACAAGACTCTCCCCCACTTAGAGTTCCATTAAAATGTATACAACAATGACAAAAGTATTGGGACACCAGATTCATATTTCCTTCCGAAATCAAGGGAATGTGTTGGAGTAACAGTCTCTACTGTCTGGGAAAGGTTTGCTAAATCTGACTGCATTCAGACACAAGAGCGGTAGTGAAGTCAGGATGTTGGATGATCACCACCCCACCTCTCCAAATGCCCAACTCTTCAAATCATCCTGAAAGTACTGGATGGAGCACCAACCGTCATTCCAGAGAACACAGTTCCACTGCTCCATTGCTCAATGCTTGATACCTCTCTAGCCCAAACCTCCATAGAGGCATATTGTATTGGGAGCGCTCCTCTACAGGGGCTAGAATTGCTTTTGCAATGGGTGTGCATTCATTAGAAGGGGTGTCCACAAACATTCGGACATATGGTATATCTACTTACTATGCTGATAAATAAAAAGTACACTATTTCCAGCTCTCAGTTTGAGTGATTCGTGATCTGCCATTGCTACGGTATCCATAACAAGGACACTGGACAGACCCTGTTTTACCCATCCTGCCTATGAGGCAACACTCCAAACATGTGGCTACTATTTGTTCCCATTCAAAAGGCCAGATGGAGTGTGTTGCTCAAGACATCACTGCAGTAACAAGACTACACAATGGCACATAAACCACAAAGAAACCCTGGCACGCGTCGTGTTTTGAAAGAGATCTTCTTCTCATACTTTAGGAGGTAGTCTGAGTCTGTTTCTATGAAGTTTTACAGGCGGGGAAAAGTGAACTACTGGCTAATGCAGAGGGCTGTTTCTTACAGCTATTTCCACTGATGTGCTTTACACAGTGCACCATGTGACGTCTTGCTTTAACACCTTATGCTCTGTCTACTGGTCAGGAAGTCAAGGCACTATTATTAGCTCAGTACTAACACTGCCTCGTTCTAAATGCTACAAAACTATGAAGCATAGGTGAGAAGAAACATGCACAACTAGTCACAAATGCTGCATTTAATTCAGATTACAGGCAGATATAAATGAAGACAGGGCATGACAGTACAGTCGGTATTGCTCTGCTATGAACAGATGTTAAAAAAATACAAATAATAAAAACATGTAAACATATAAACATGTTTTAAGCCAAAGCCTTAATTCCAAAACAATGTCTCAAATATCAGACATATACACACACAGCCAGAACATCAGCACCACCTTAATAATATTGAGTATATCTCCCTTGTGCTGCCACCACAGGTCTGAGGCACGGACTTCACAAGACCCCTGAAGGCGTCCTGCAGATGGTGTCTGGCACCAAGACGTAAGCAACAGATCCTCGAAGGCCTGTAAGTTGTGAAGTGGGGCCTCCATGGATTGCCTCAATGAACTTTAGGTGCCCATCGAACTGTCACTGGTTCATCGGATTTTCTTTCTTGGACCACAAGTCCTGCCTGATGTTTTGGAGATGTTCTGACCTAGCAATCACAGTTTGGTTCTTGTCAAAGTGGCTCAGATTCTTATGCTTGTCCATTTTTCCAACATCACCTTCAACAACTGAACAGGAACATACAAGGAGCTTTTTACATTTACATTTACATTTACGGCATTTAGCAGACGCTCTTATCCAGAGCGACTTACAAAGTGCTTTGCTATTTACCCAAGAAAAGCCTCAGCTAGTTTTTACGTTAAGCATGGTGGGGGTAGCTACATGCTCTGGGGCTGTTTTGCTGCCAGTGGAACTGACATATTGCACAAAGTGGATGAAATGATGAAGAAGGAGGACCTCCTCATATGTCTTCAGCATAACATCAAACTATCGGCTAGACGGTTGAAACTTGGACTCACCTGGGTGTTCCAACAGGGCAGTGACCCCAAAGGTGCTGCCTAAAGCTACCTAAAGTGTCTGGTCAACTGGTAATTAGTGACTTAGTAGTGCAGCATGGACTTTTTTAGCAACTTGTGCTACATCAGACTAGATAGGTAAGGCTTTGCTCCCAAAGCCTGGGCAACCATGTTGGGCACCTGCTGGTTCTTTTGGTAGGTACTGACCACTGCATACTGGAGATGATCTGACCCAGGCATCTTACCTTTGAGAACGGACCGTTAACTTTCTGCAGATCCCACCTCTTGACAGGTGCCATTTCATAGGTGCAGTATTCTACTGTATTCTACTGTAGACAACACTGTTTATCCCATCAGTGCACTTGCTTGCCTGAACATTGACTCAATCACCTTGTATTACATGGTGTCATCAGACTGAGGAAGCTCTAAATCACCAGTGCATATCACAATCCAGAAATGGCCTATAATTGTCTGTAAGGATGTGACAGCTGTAAAGTAGAACGTCAAACTTCTCTTTTAATTTACACAGTTACTCTTGCATACAGAACAAGATGCAGAAACAGAACTGAATTAGTTCTGCAAACACAGAGCAGCATGGTCAGATAATTATAGCCTGAGTCTACACAGTTGCTGTGGGCTCAGCAAGTCAAAGGTGGGTGGGAGGTATCTCAAAAAATGGCCTTGAAAAAACTGATAGTCTGACAAAAGCGCACCATGGGTTAGAACAACAAAAGATTCACTGCAAAACCTTTGTCCAACAGAACAACAGAAGCTGTAACTCACAACTGAAACAGCTTTGTTTAAAGTGTTGCTAATATTTTGCAATCAACACAGGGCCACAATTATGCATAGCAGATCAAAAACACATAAACAGCACACTTAATATCTGGTTAAATGTCCTTTAACATGCTGCACCTTGAGCCAACACCTTTGGTAGCCATCAACATGCTCAGAACTTATGGACGATCATTGTCGAAGCTTAATGTTAGCTTGCTCTACCCAATATATTTGAGGTCACTGTCCTGTTGGAACCCACCAGTTGCATCCACGTTTTAACCGTCTAGACGATAAGCTGAGGTCATGGTGAGAATTTTGAGCTAGCCGTGCTTCTTCATTGTTCCAAGCGCTTTATACCAGCTTCAATGGCAGCAAAACAGTTCGTAAAGTGTACAGTGTTTAGAGGAGTAAAGGTGAGGACTTCAACCCCTATACTATACAAGCTAATAAGCATGTAGTTACCACCACTAGGCTAACTGTACAGCGTGTACAGTGTTCCTGGGGTTGAAGGCCTCACCTTTACTTCTCTAAACATCTTTGTCTGTTCTGACCATTTTAGCTCCATGGACATAATTCTTTGTGTGTTGGTCAATCCAATGGGTGCTGTTGGAGTGCTGTGGGTGCAGAATAGCTTCCAACTGTAGCCAATCATGATCACTAGCTGAAGGTTAAGAGGCCTTAATCCAGCTATACAGAATTAATAATCTGAGTGGGGCGTATGTGTATTTTAGACCCTCTTTGTATAATTTTGATCCTGTGTAGATTTCCGAACCTTCCCAAAAAATTTAACATTAAGCATTATTTATTTATTTTTCCAATTAAATATATATTTTGTACACTCGGATGTATGCTGAATGTTCTGCTCCAGAAAAAGAACATAACTGAAATGATATTTCATGTTTCTTGTGATATCTTGTGATATATTCTTGTGATGATAAGTGTTCATGCAAGTCTGCCCACAACTGTAGGTGTGAAGGCCCATGCTATTAGCACAGATCCGGTGTCAAGTTTTTTCTTTTTTTGTTTTGAAAGGACTGGTGTGGCTGCAGGTATTTCATTCAACCAGTCAACCAAACAGGAGCACACGTCATATAACTAACCAAATGTTAGTCTGAGATCAACTGATGAAACCAGCAGAATCAGGTGTGCTCATGTTATTTCCGGCAGTATCTGTTGGAGTCTAACCTTAATCTCGCACGTGCTATGGAAACATTCTTGGTGTAGACAACAAAGCACTGGATAAAAGCTAAATGGTGTCACAGGCACTTTGTCAAGAACCAAACTGTGACAGCTAGACGGCTGGGTCAGAACATCTCCAAAACATCAGGCAGGTCTTGTGGGGTGTTTCCGGTATGCAGTGATCAGTACCGGTGAACGGGCGACAGAACATGATCCATGGGGCCTTACTTCACAACTTACAGGACTTAAAGGATCTGCTAGTAACACTAGTCTTGGTGCTTGATACCACAGAAAGCCTTCAGAGGTCTTGTGGAGTCCATGTCTGGAAAGGTCAAATCTGTTGTGGTGGGACCTAGTCAAAATATTAGGCAGGTGGTGCTCGTTGGTGTATACAGTGGATATGTGGACCAGAACTGAGAAGTATGCCATGCTAATATCCCATTAGGTCTTACAACACTAACCACAAAAGAACACACTTTGTGGGCGAAGCATGAACAGGTCAACTCTGTGACCCATGCAAATCGCCTCAAGGAACAGATGACTGCCACAAGCCAGAAGCTGCATAATAGCTTGAGCTGCATTGCACCCGTGCACGTTTGCATAAACATGATGAGAGATGTATAAAAGACCAGAGGAGACTAGGACAGACATACAAAGTGAATTGCTACCTTTCGCTTGAGCGATCTTCACCCCTACACAAGCCTCCTCTTCATCAGGGCCTTTGGTGGGGAAGCAGCTGGGCTTGCTCGCTTTCTCTGTAACAAACAAAGTGTGAAAGACTGTCATTATATTCGCTGTTCATTCAGGATTCCTTCATTTGCAAAGACCTCAGAACATTCCCCCTCAAGCTTACAACAATGGAAAACTCCCATGTCGGAGATTGGTGGTTTCTTCATGGTCGATGGTGCAAGCTGCTGTACCAGAGGAGTGGAGTCAAGGAGTGCACCACAATGAAGTCAGAGCAGGGAGGGACTTCAAGCACTTCACATTTCATATACTTACAGGGATAGGCAAAGAGAGAGGGATGAACGCGGATAATGAAGGAGAGCAGGATTAGGTTTTTACTGCGGAACAGTTGGATTAAGTGTAAGCCTTTGAGATGACAAAGGAAACCTCATTACACATAAGCACTGCTGCATGAATAATATTATATATATATATATATATATATATATATATAGGGCTCTTGCGTGCCACTCTTCTCCATATGCTAATGGTATGCAGTTCTGCAGTGCCCTGTGGAGTGTTCTTTCAGAAATTGGTGGTGAATGACTTGCGTTGAAGCAATTCTTGCCTGAAAGCGAAGCGATTTTCATTCACAATCTGATGAGAATTGTCTGTAGACTGGGATTTCTGCCTCAGCTGGTAGACCCATATGACCGTACGCTTCTTTACACCTGCAGATTCAGCTACCTCCTTCACACTATGGTCTTTGGCCACGCCCAAACGCAAAATGCAAAATCTGCTTTGCGACCCATTTTCCCACATTCATCAAAACACTCACTGCACTGTACCACCTCTTCTCAATCTATGAATACTGTCACACACCCACAGGTCACACAGGTATTTATAGCCTGATCTTCCTTGTGCAGCGCCATCTGCAGGAGCCTAAAAAAATTACCACCTTAAACACACTAGGTGGCTAATGGTATATATTCAGACCAAAAGAAATGGTCCAAAATAATATTTGATTTCCAGTTAAGATTAAAATTTGAATTTTTTACGCCTTTCGTAAATCTGACATGACAGATACAAGGTTTTTGCACGACGGTGTCGTTATACAAGCAAAGTACATTCAGCATTTAGTGCAAAATAAGCAAAAAACTTACCCACCAGAGACTTCCCCTCCTCCACTAATTAATTCTGTGATATCTGGGGCAGACGGGCAAGAGAGCTAACCCCTCACTCTCAGAGCAATTTAATATGCACATAAAATATCAGCAATGGAGCAGCCCTTGGATGTGTAAACACACAAACAAAGAAACAAGCAAACAAACACTCAGTCTCCTCTGAATCACACACAATCAAATCTAGCCGAGATTCAATGAAACTCCCTGACAGCTGATGTATATTTACATCTACGGCATTTTGCAGACGCTCTTATCCAGAGTGACCGTCCACTCAGAAGATAGCCTCAGCTTGTTTGAACAGACTGGAATCCTAAAGAAGCCTTAAGCATAGATACTGCCAAATGTAAGTCAGAGTCAGTATGGTGAATAACCATCACCATAAACTACACAGTGTCAACGCCAAAATAATCAAAGCAAGACCTGAGTCCAACCGCAAGCCTGTAACCAGTGTGAGATTAGTGCTGATCTAAGTCCTCTTTAAAGAGAGATGGTCTTCAGCAGGTGTTTAAGGACAGTAAGCAACTCTGCCATTCGGAAGGTATGGACTGACTTCTGAACACTGCCATCAGGTTTGGAGGGGCTGGTCCAGTTTTGGCTTTGTAGGCCATCATCAGGGTTTTGAATGTGACAGGTGGCCACTGGAGTGGCACTGGTTGAACTTAGAAACACTGAAGACTCTGGATGATTCTGGATCATTTGCAAGAATCTGACGCTATGCCTAAAAGAAGACCAACCCATCGTTAAGTCTGGAAATGACAAGGGTGAGACAGCCAAGAGTGAAAGGGTTGATTTCCCTGGTTGTTGTGGAGGAAATCTTCTAGATGACCACAAGGGTTATTATTAAGAGTTTGTATGTTCATAAAAAAAGGCTGCATATGTGCATGTGTGTCTCTGTGGTTTCCCATCTGTAGACTAAATTGGGTTTTCTCCACCACCTACCATCTGGACCCCTCCTGACACCAGATAGTGTCTGGTGCTCTCACTCACGCTGTCTCATCAGAAATGATTGAATGAAAAATAAACATAACATAACTAATATTCAACGCCACAAGGTTTAGATACACACGGCCTAGAGAGCACAGCCTCTGGACACACCTCAGTGTGTGTGATCCGTAAGGAAAAACACCCTAGTTGCTGAAATGTCAATGAACTGCTTAGAATTGCGCAGCTACTGGTTTCCATTCATATTTAGCCATGCTAGCATGTTGGTTGAGCTGTTAGATTGAACCCCAGCCCCCCCGGCAACAGGGCCAGAAATGGGGATGTGAGTGGGGGGCTAAATGACAGTTACCATGGATATGTGTTGCCATGGGAGCCAAGGACAGAGAGGTATCAGAGGGAAATTTGCGAGGTCATAGTGATAGCCCTGGCTTCAAGAGGCCTTGGTTTCTTTTTTCCTTCTGGTTGCCAGAATGATTATACTGCACTGTACACACTGTGGTTACTAGACAAATCAACTGCAATAAATAAAAATACAGAGTCAGGGATTACAAGTGAAAAGTGTTTCTAAAAAAATAACCACTCATAGGTTCTGCTTTATTTTCAAGCACACATACACCCACACTCACACAGCTACAGCCCAACCTATTTAAAGGGGCCTTTGAATTAAATTTATACTGTGAACCTTAAGCAGAGGTTAGGAGTCTTGCCCAAGGACTCTTATTGGTGTAGCGCAGCATAGTCACCCAGACCAGGAAACAAACCCCAGTCTCCCACATGGTGTGGTAGCTCAGTGGCAGGTAGTGGTGTTATCTGCTGCGCCACATCAACCACATGGTTGTGTCCTCCTTCAAAAACAAAACCCATGTAAGTAAAAACGTAGTAGCAAAACTGCTACGTAACAAAATGTACATACATCCAGCCCACTAGCAAAAGACATTCAAGGCTAAAGGCAAGAGCTAGGCTAAAAAGGCCAAAGCAAGGCTAACGTGAGGACGAGAGGAGCATCTGGAAAGGCTAAAAGCTAACACTAGGCAGACTGAAGCAAAGACTACAGCCTTTGGAGTGTCTAAAAGCTAACTCTAGGCTGACCAACGCAGCAATCTGCCACACTGGAGTCTTTGGAACAGATAAAAACGTAAGTAAGGACCAATGTGCTTATCCGGTGAGCTGTAGCCTTCGGAATAGCTAAACAAAGCCAATGCTAGGCCGACTGGCTGCAATCGCCTTCAGCTTGCTAACCGCACATCATCAACAACTGGACAACTAGAGGACTTCCCTATTTGGTAATATAATAATAAACTAAATGGACAAAAGTATTGGGACACCTGTTCGTTCATTGCTTCTCCTGAAATCAAGGGTATTAATGAAAGAGCTGATCCTGCTATTGTTGGAGTAACTGACTCTACTGTCCAGGGAAGAAGGCTTTCTACTAGATTCTGGAGGAGCACTACTGTGAGGATTTGATTGCATTCAGCCACAAGAGTGTTAGTGAGGTCAGGATGTGGGATGATAATCACCACCTCATCTCATCCCCAACTCCCCAACTCATCCCTAAGAAACTGGATGGAGCACCAACCATCATTCCAGAGAACACAGTTCTTCCACTGCTCCCCAGCTCAATGCTGGGGGGCTTTATACCCCTCTAGCCCACACCTGGCATTAGGCAGCATGGTGCCAATAGGTTCATGTTTATCTTATCCTATTCTATCGGCAATAGTTCTCTACAGGGACTAGACAAGCTGTATGTGTGTGGGAATTTGCACATCACAATGGGTGTCAGTAATGGGTGCAATTTAAAGTAGGTCATTAGAAGGGGTGTCCACAAACATTTGGACATATAGTGTAATTACAAACCAATAGTTTTTTAGTTGTTGTTCTTGTCACAGTTCTAAGCGATGCTAGGTTAGGCTATTCTATGCTAAAGGGCTAGTGTCTCGATAATGTAACCCAGACAATAAAATCAGAACTTATTATAAGTTAATAACTTAATAAGATCAGAACTTATTTATTTATTTTTCAAAAGCCCGACGTAACAGGGAAATCTCACTATCATGACTCAATGTGAGGCAAAATAACAGGGGGGTAAACACACTTGTAAACATTCATCTGATCAATTTTCAGCCCAACCCCAACATACTTACTATTTACACATTACAAACAACCTAAAATATTTAATGAACTCTTCTTTGGCGCCTTTAACACTTGTGTGGCGCAACATCTGTCACTGTGTTTCCACCACTGTATCACTTTCTCACTGCATTAGGCTGAGCTCTAAACCTAGCATGAGATGTAACACACCGAACACAGCCACATCACACACACACACACACACTCACTCACATACACACACTAACTTCTGTTTATCATTTATGACTGTACCAGCTAGACGTAATCCAATATATGAGTGTGAGTTACCTGTTAGACTCTGTCTCCACCGTAGATAGCTTTCCCTTCTTTGGTTCCGAATGACACGTCTAGACATTTTGCTGAGACGTTTGCTTTTCAGCTCCTGTGCCATGAGGAAGTATTGTCTACAAGGCCACGTTACTCAACCCCAACTAACATGCAGTCACATTGTTTTTCTTTAAGCGGTAAAGCTTAACCTACTGTCAGTGTGAGTGCTAGTGTATCTGGGTGAGAATACATGTGACAAACCCCCATTCCCTCCCCTTCCAGCGCTGATGTCACTCACAAGAGGAAGGTAGTGTTTGCCTGCCAGTCACAATACAGCACATCATACTGACTCTGTAGAGGTTTCTAAAGATCATTAACTTAGAGCACTGCAAAATGATCATTAGGATTGAACGCTCTTCTGCCTATGAAAGCTGATCAGCCATTACATTAAAACCACCTGCCTTATATTGTGTAGGCCCTCAACAAGCTGCAAAAACAGGTCTGACCCATGGAGGTACAAGATCTCTTAATGTGGCAGCAGATACTTTGAGTCCTTTGCTGAGAGGTGGGGCCTTCATGGATTACATCAATGAGACTCAGGTTTCCATCACCATTGTTATTCTTCGGAGCATTTTTGATAGGTACTGACCACTGCATACCAGAAACCCTCCATAATACCTGCCATTGACCAAATTTCTAGCCATCACAGTTTAGACTATGTAATGTAAACTAATGTAAATCCCACCCCAGGACAAGTACCACTGTAACGAGATCAACGAATCAAACAACAAGTAATTCAATTTACCTGCTGGTATTAATGTTATGGCTGCTTGGTGTATATCTCCCCCAACACTTCCTGTGATGTGTTACAATCTGTCGGCACGCACATGCACACGCACACGCACAGTTTAACATGAGGCAATGGCAGAGGTGGCATCTGTGGTGATTTTCTGGGCTATATCCTACTTTACTTTACTTTTATAGCATTTAGCTGACGCTCTTATCCAGAGCGACTTACAGAGGAACACATATTACAGAAGTGGGCCAATGCAGTGTTAGGAGTTAGGAGTTAGGAGTCTTGCCCAAGGACTCTTATTGGTGTAGCGCACCAACAAGCTGAACCCTGAACAAATTGAACCCTGGTCTCCCACATGGTGTAATAGCTCACTGGCAGCTAGTGGTTTTATCTGTTGCGCCACACTAACCGGGTAGTATCCAGGTAGCTATTGGCTACCCGGCTACTGGAGCTTTTAGCTTAAACTTGAGGAGCACACCCGATAGTTGGGTCAGATCGAGGTCAGATCACATTCTCACCACAAACAAATCACTCCAGAGTTCGCTTGGGACCAGGCCGAGACCATCTCCTCTGAAGGCTCTTCATGTTGTTGTTTTGACCTGCATCTGAGTGTGATTACTGTGTTCACACCTGCCCAAAGAATCACACCAAGGCTGAAAACAAATCAAGGTCTGATTTAACTAGACAAAAAGGGCAGGTGTGATAACAGCCTTAGTTCTAGCGAACTGTTGCAGACCTGCTATATGTTATTGTCTTAATCGTAGCTACAGACCTACTATTCTTATACAGTGGTTTTGCTTTGCGCCAATGGTTCCCAGTGGTTTTCAGGTACCAGACTCAGAGATTTCAGAGATTCTCCTCCTCACAAGCCGTTCCTGAGGTGAACTGAAAGTCTGAGAGCAGAGAAAACACTACGGCATGCAGACCCAGGCTTAAGGACCATTGTTGTACAGCAAATATAGAAAGCAAATACTACTGCGGGGTCTGTGATAATGTGCAGTAATGTACACTAGCAAACAGCTGTTCCTGTATTTTTGCCCAGCGGGACAAAAAAAAAAAACAGTGTTGTGCCAAGAATGGCATAATTCTCTTTAATTGTGAGGGGAAAATACTTTTCTAGCATGCCAAGTGAACCATTATTCGAAATCCTGGCCACACAATTAAAGTGTCAGCTTACACAGATACTGCGATATAAACCCACTGAGTGGTGCAACATGCCAGTACAATACAATACAAGACAATACGGACTCTGTTCTTTGATGGATGAACTGGATCATTTGTGTCTTCGCGAAGCTGCCAGTTAACTGTGTTTATATAATTCATATATAATGAAAGCATTTTCATACCAGTATAATATGCTCAGATCTATAGTGTTTGACTATATTAAAGAAAATAACATCACATCATTAACATCAGCCATCCTAAAGAGTGTGTGTGCATTAATCAAAATAATTACATTTTCAGTTCCTTTGTTTCTAGGAACACACATTTGCATTCCCACTGCATCTTGGAACTCCTCATTGAACTGAGGCCCCTTAATTTAGCACAGCATTGAGAAGTGGGCTGAGCTCCATTGCTGGGAGCTCTACACAGCACAATCAGCCTTGCTCTCTCTGAGCAAGCTCCTTTGCCCCCATACTCACTTACCGTGATGCTAGCCAGTGTGGGCATCTATTATCTGACATAGCAGAACTGGCATTTAGTGCTCTCCTCCAAGCGTGTTCAGCCGTCCAATGATGTTGCATTAGCCTTTACTCTCCAGCACTGATAGCATGGTATGATAAGGGTGTCCTAGCTACTGGATGGGAATAGAAAATGACGAAATTGGGAAAAATCCCCAAAAATGGCATCTCAGATCCAGACAACATCAGCTAGAGCTTCAGCATCAGCATCAACTCCTATATACAGAGTTTAGTACAAGACTTAACTCAACAACTAACTGGTAACTAACTGCTGTCAATTCAGTGACTAAATATTGGCTCAATTTTGGGCCCTCAAAGTTTCAAGGGTTAAATTGACTCACAACGTTTACAAACTTCTAAATACCTCGGCCTGTAAAACTCCAGCCCTCAGACAGTATGTGTGTGTGTGTGTGTGTGTGTGAAAAAATAACTGCAAGCCTATTAGAGGAGAACAAGACGTCTTACAGTGGAACACACGTTCTGCCACTGACCGCAGGACTCTCATGCCTCGCTTCTTGCAAGCGGTTAGAGCCCTCGAAGCGATCCTCTGCTAAAAGGCTGCCTTCAAAACTACACCTCTTTGTGTTTTCTTCCTCTTTAAAATGACACCAAGCGACACCTCACATATTTATAATATTATAAATGATGACCAGGCAAAAAAACAACTTTCTGGAACATTGATGAATGACTTTAACTGTATTGCCAGTATCTAATTTTTTTGTTATATCGTATGGTATATGATATAAGAGGAGAGCCAGCAATCAGAAGGTTGCAGGTTCAAATCCCAAATCAGTTCTAGCATGATGGAGGGTCCTCAGTTGGACTAAGTGAACAGTTAGTCCTATAAAATATAGACTGATGAGCCTAGGAATGTTACAGAAGAAGGGCACATTTAAGCATGTCCTGACCTCAAGCATACTTTATCTAAGATACAGCATACATGCCCATACATAAATCTGATATATGGCCTGATCTGAAAGGATTGGGCATAACATATGTACATATACTGTATATTGTATACATACTGTATATTTGTGTACCTATAAGTATCATAAATTGGACATATGCAGATTGTTCGTTTTGACATAATTTTAATCTTAATCATTTAAATACTTATGTCATTATAGTGCATATCGCTGCTGTCCGATTAAAAACTCAACAATCTCCAAAGTGGTGACGTTACAGGAGAAGGAAAAAAATTGCTTATTCTAATTTCTATTGGTCCATTCACCCAGAATTATTTACAAAGTGGACAGATCAACCACTAAACAAATAAAGGAAGATACTTGTTTTTCATTGGACAGCAGCGCTTTGTCCCGTATTTCAAATAATATGTCCCAATTTTTAAATAAGCCGGCATATATTTTGTCAGATGTAGTTCAATATGTGATACATATATGTTGAATATAAAGAAAATCTGTATCTGAGACCTGTATATGCTAATGCACATCATAAATCTGAGACCTGTGTATTTTAATAAGACAAGATAAGATAGCACTTTATTGATCTCAAGGAAAATTGCAGTAATATACATCATATGAGATGTCATTTGAGACCTGTATACTCTAATATGCATCGTATAACTCAAATCTGTATATTGTAATATATGTCATATATTTGAAATTTGTATATTTTAATACATCATACATCTGAAACCTGTATGTTCTAACACTTGATCCCGAAGGTAATTGCAGCAATATACGTCAAATATCAGAGACCTGTGTATTTTAATATATGTCATATATCAGAGACCTGTGTATTTTAATATATGTCATATATCAGAGACCTGTGTATTTTAATATACGTCATATATCAGAGACCTATATATTTTAATATACGTCATATATCAGAGACCTGTATATTTTAATATACGATATATATTAGAGGCCTGTGTATTTTAATATACGTCATATATCAGAGACCTGTATATTTTAATATACGTCATATATCAGAGGCCTGTATATTTTAATATACGCATATATCAGAGACCTGTATATTTTAATATACGTCATATATCAGAGGCCTGTGTATTTTAATATACGTCATATATCAGAGACCTGTATATTTTAATATACATCATATATCAGAGGCCTGTATATTTTAATATACGCATATATCAGAGACCTGTATATTTTAATATACGTCATATATCAGAGGCCTGTATATTTTAATATACGTCATATATCAGAGGCCTGTATATTTTAATATACGTCATATATCAGAGACCTGTGTATTTTAATATATGTCATATATCAGAGACCTGTGTATTTTAATATACCTCATATATCAGAGACCTATATATTTTAATATACGTCATATATCAGAGGCCTGTATATTTTAATATAAGGCATATATCTGAAACCTGTATATTTTAAAATATGTCATATAAATGAAATCTGTATATTTTAATATATGTCATATATCTGAGACCTGTATGTTCTAATGAGATAAGATAGCACTTTATTGATCCCGAAGGAAATTGCAGCAATATACGTCATATATCAGAGACCTGTATATTTTAATATACGTCATATATCAGAGGCCTGTATATTTTAATATACGTCATATATCAGAGGCCTGTATATTTTAATATACGCATATAACAGAGGCCTGTATATTTTAATATACGTCATATATCAGAGGCCTGTGTATTTTAATATATGTCACATTTCTGAAACCTGTATATTTTAATATAAGGCATATATCTGAGACCTGTATACTGATATACAGTTTTCTGAATGGGTGAAGGCATTTGCCTGTATATAAGAGCCCATGTTCATCTGTATGTGAGGAGCAGTGTAGTGGAGCAGTTTATACCACAGTGTCCCACAACTCTTCATGCTTATTTTACAATGAAGGAGAACGGGAGAGAGAGAGAAAGAGGAGAGAAGGGGGAAGGGGAGAAAGGGAGAAGGTCAGAGATCACGTTAGCTGCATGTGTTAATTTGCTTCGTTCTCTAAAAACACTTCTGTTTTTTTTTTTCGTTTTTTTTTTCATTTTTAGTCTCTCTTCCAGCAAAGCTGACTTCTGCTTTATTATATCAGCTTATAAGCAGAGCGTTCTTCAAAGAAGGAACATGAAGTCAATATCAAAAACATGAAGAACTTCTCTTCAGAAATGAAGACAGCGCACCAACAGCCCTGCTTTAATCACCGCTCTGTCCCAGGACAGAACGAGGAGAGAAGCCGAGGTGCTTGTCCATTCAGCCTGTCCACTTGGGTGGGTTCCACTGCTGGAAGTGAGGACACCATTCACAGCAAGGATGGGGCCTCGCCTGAGGAAAGTCTTCTAGGACCACCACTTCTCACAAGTTCTCTGCACAGTAGCAGAAGCTGATAGCAGACTCTGCCGGCAGCCTCAAACAAACACTAGTGTTGAAGGAGATAGCACTTACTAATCATGCGGCTTTCGGGTCATGTGACATGTTCCACCGTTGTAACCCATGCGAATGTTAAAGCAGTGAACGCAGGGGTTCTATAGGGTTCTAGTCTAATCTTGGCCTGGTGTAGCTCTCTCAGAGAGAGAGTGTGTGGTTTTGCACATTAATGAGAGACTTAACGCTCCCCCTGCTCTTCTTTACAGACACGCTAATCCGGTAGCTGCATGGTGACAGCCATGCTCACTCGTGCTCTCTCTCTTTCGCACTCTCGCACACACATTCATAACCGCACTCACTCGCCCCAAATCGAATCAGACACCACCGAATCCACCATGAAAGATCTCGACCCCTGTGAAGTCCCCTATTATTGCTGGTCCCTCTGGCTGTCTCACTCTGCTGCTCCTACAGCTCGCTCGCCCCTGCTGCATGTGCATGGAGAGGTGGTCCTCCCTTTGTTATCAGCCTATCAGCCCAGGTCTCACCATGCGAAAGACACAGACCAAACAGAGACCAAGCCCCTGCATATAGGAAAAGCCTGAAAGCTGACTGTCCTCAAATCACACAGAGCTACGGTAATGCAGTAGCACAGCCCCCCAAGCCTAAGCCCCCCGCTGACCAGAGAACACCCTGCCCTGCTGAACCACGCAGCTGGGGCTGAGATGAGAGAGGAAAGAAAAACACAAACTGACCTGACAGGGGTCTGCATGTAATCCCGTCGACAGCTGTGTGTGTGTGTGTGAGAGAGAGAGAGATAGAGAGAGAGAGCGGAGAACCAGGGCTGTTGTCCTTATCCAAAGTCACGTCTGAAAGCCTTGTCGCGATCCCTCCCTCTCGTCCTCTCGTCCTCAGCCTACTGCTGCTCTCACTGCATTCTCCCCTTCCTTCCCCCTCGCTCTCTCTCTCTCTCTCTCGCTCTCTCTCACTCAATCACTCTCTCCCTAGCTTCTCTCCTCCTCTTTCCCCCCCTCAATCGCCCTCTCCAGCCCTTACACCCCTCTCACCAGCTCTCTCCCACTCCCTCTCTCCCTCTCTCGCTCGCTCCCTCGTATTCTCTCTCGCTCTCTCTCACTCCCTCTCTCCCTCTCTCGCTCGCTCACTCGTATTCTCTCTCTCTTTCTCTCTCTCTCTCTCTCTCTCTCTCTCTCTCCCGCTCTGATTTTGCTTGGTAACCTATTAAGATGAATCCACATTCCAGAGGAGAGAGAGCATGTGGCATGGAAGGAGACTCATTCACCCCTCGTGTCAATCCCTCTTTCTCTGGGTGCCAGTGTGTGTGTGTGTGTGTGTGTGTGTGTCGCATGGACAATCAGCTCTATTGTGCTGCTGGAGGAGGACCAGCAAACAGGGAGGAAACCCAAGGCTCTCATCTGCTCCCTCTTTTACCAGAGGGTGGGGGAGGTGGGGAGGTGGGGGGTGTAGTGTGTTGGGACACGCACACTTCAGGGAGGGGGGGGGGGGGTGAGAGACACAGATAGACAGAAGTCAGACAGCTACCAGAGAGAGAGAGAGAGAGAGAGAGAGAGAGAGAGAGAGAGAGAGAGAGAGAGAGAGAGAGAGTTGGAGAGAAAGAGAGACAGAGAGACAGAGAAGAGAGTGAGTGAGAGAGGAGTCTGACAGTTGCAGAGAGAGAGAGAGAGAGAGAGAGAGAGAGAGAGAGAGAGAAAGAGAGAGAGAGAGGCAGGTGATATACAGCTACGGAGAGAGAGTCAGAGATATATAGAGAGAGAGAAAGAGAGAGAGAGAGAAAGAAAGAGAGAGGGAGAGAGAGAGAGGGAGGGAAGAAAAGAAAGCGATAGAGAGGCAGGGGATATACAGCTATGGAGAGAGAGAGAGAGAGAGAGAGAGACAGAGAGAGAGAGAGAGAAAGAGAGAGAGAGACAGACAGACAGACAGAGAGAGAGAGAGAGACAGAGAGAGAGAGAGAGAAAGAGAGAGAGAGAGAGACAGACAGAGACAGACAGACAGAGAGAGAGAGAGAGACAGAGAGAGAGAGAGAGAGAGAGAGAGAGAGAGAGAGAGAGAGAGAGAGAGACAGCGACAGACAGAGAGAGAAAGAGAGGAGTCAGACAGTTGCAGAGAGAGTGAGAGCGAGCGAGTGTGTGGGTGGGTAGGGGACCTGGTAAGAGTGTGTATGAGTGTGTTCCCGGTGTTCCAGTGTTAGCTGGGTGGGAGCTGTGAAGTGTGACAATCATCCAAAACAACACACTAATGAATCTGCCTGATTCAGCCAGAGCGCATCCCACACCCAGCGACAGCGACTGAAGGGGTGGAGAGAGTGAGAGAGAGAGAGTGAGTGAGACAGATGCAGAGACAGAGAGAGGAGAGAGGATGGGGGACTCTATGGGGAGAAAGAGAGTTGGCCACCCAAAGAAACCACCTCCACAATTCACACACGCTTCCGCTGTGGAAACCAGAAGCCCTCAATGAAACTCACAACAGTCATCACTGAACTGCAACACATATTTAAGCAATGCCACAGATTAGAGGCCCGGAGAGATCAGTACGGCGTGTAATTAGACACAACACATCTCCAGCTTACAAATTTACAAAGGTCTGGTCAATTAAGACAAAAATAACACACTCACACACACACACAAACATTTCTACTCTTCCCAGCAATACATTTTCCAAAACACAGAAGTGCAAATCCACACACACAGCCTGTACAGATCGTACTGCCAATACAATAGGACTCTCTGGAGCAGATAAACATGAACCTATTGCCACCCTGCTGCATAATGCCAAGCATGGGCTAGAGGGGTATAAAGCCTCCCAACATTGAGCTGTGGAGCAGTGGAGGAACTGTGTTCTCTGATGATGGTTGGTGCTCCATCCAAAACGTTTGGGATTAGGTGGGGTGGTGATCACTCTGGCTACTGAATGCAATCAAATCCTCACAGCAATGCTTTAAAATCTAGTAGAAAGTCTTCTTTCCTGGACAGTAGAGATAGTTACTCCAACAAAAGCAGGATCAACTCTTAATATCTTTGATTTTTGGAAGAAATGAATGAGCAGGTGTCCCAATACTTTTGTCTACTCTTTCCAGGATCTCAATATTATGTCTAGGACATTTTTAGGAATTTTAAAATGTTTAAGTTTTCATAACTGGAAAAAAATGTCTCCAAATTGTCTGGTTTTCCAGATATTCCAGGACATGTGGGAACCCTGACAGATGTTCTAGACCTTGGACACAGCACAGCCTCCACACCATCATCCTGGAAAATGAAAAGAAATCATCTGTGTGTGGAAAGCGTGTTTTGGGTTTGGGTGTTCAGGCTGGTGGTCTGTCTGAGGATTCCTGCTAGTCTCTTAAATGACCCTCAATTACAGAGTATTGGCCTGAGGTGACAGCTTCGGCCTTGGTTCCTAGACGCACCCCACCCCACCGCCCTCACATGCACACACTAATTGTCAGTATGCAGCGAGCTTTCTGGCCTCTAGGACTTCAGGCTGGTCATGTCGATGCTAATTCAAACAGTCAGACTTAACACTGTGACCTCCTCCTCCTGTCACCACTCCTTTATTCCCTCACCCTCGGCTCCAGAGGGACCTTTGTTTTCCTTTTTCCCATCACATATCCTTCACCTTTGGAATCTGTATATGGCTGCTGTCATATCAGAACCAAGGACGTCTTGGTCCAGTTATTTTTCCCTCTGAGATCCGATATTTGTGTTGAATGTCAAACAGTACATGGAAGTGACAAACCGTGAACCTCAAGCGCTGCTGTTCCTCCTTCCAAAGAAAATCCGGATTAACCAAAACAGGGCTGTAAAACAGGCCAAGTGTAAAACCCCAAAGCTGTTATGCTGTGCATGTCTTGCTTTGTTATATTTACACCCCCAAAACTTAAGGCTGTTTCACACTAGAGCTTTTTTACAGACTTTGAGAGTTCAGGACGTTCGGTCAAGTGTGAAAGCTGTTTTCAAGCCCAGGAGCTGTCCAGAGCACCGATCTCTGGTACTCTTAAAATCACTGGTCTGGGGTTCGCACCAAGCGACTCTGTTGCAGTCCGGTGCAGGTGTGGAGGCTGTGTTTGGAGTTGTGAGACTGGTTAATTTTTTACTTGGCTCAAAACCTCCTACGAGAACAGCTCCATGTTTGCAGGTTCTTCCTGCATGGTGAAATGCCATGACTGCAGAATGCGCTGTTCTTCGCTGTTTGAGTGTTTGTATCCATGGAAAATAATGGCTGAACCTAGGCCCTATCATTTGGCAAACGTATGCAAAGAAAACCATAGAATAGGATTCTCAGAAGCAGATAAACACAAACCTATTGGAACCTATTGGCACCGTGCCTAATGCCCAGCATGGGCTAGAAGAGGGGTATAAAGCCCCCCAGCATTGAGCTGTGGAAGAACTGTGTTCTCTGAAATGATGAATGGTGCTCCACCTAATACTTTTGGGATGAGTTAGGGTGGTAAGCATCCAACATCCTAAACTGACTTACGCTCTTGTGGCTGAATGCAATCAAATCCTCACAGCAATGCCTTCCTTCAAAATGCAATTAAAAGCCTTCTTCTCTGGACAGAAGAGACAGTTACTCCAATAAATCCCCTTTAATACCAATAACTTTGGAAGAAACAATGAATGAGAAGGTGTCCCAATATTTCTGTCCACATAGTGTACATCAAACAACATGTAAAAAACATTAAGCCTCTACTCTTCTGGGAAGGCTTACGTGTTGGAATATTGTTGTGAGAATTTGATTGCATTCTACTGATGTTGGGTGCGACTCAAGCTCATCCCAAAGGTACTGGATGAAGCTCCATCACTCAAGCCCAGTGCTGGGGGCTTCATACCCCATTCTAGCCAAGACTTGGCTTGGCACTGGGCACAGTGACCTTAAGCTCATGTGTGGCTGCTCTAGAACGTCTCATTCTATTGACAGTACTTCTCTTCGTGGAGATTATACAAGCTGTGTGTGTGTGTGTGCAATTTAACACCCCATGTGTATCAAAGCAAACATTAACCATGACCTTTTGTGATTCGCTAATAACACTGATCAAATGTCATGGATGTTCTCCCTTTCTAAGCTGTGAAGGCGCTGGCCACCCTGACCAATAGCTCCTCTGATTGCTCTGCGAGTGCTTGAACAGATCAGTGGTGTGCACTGCGATACAGCTTCACTGCAATTGTCATTTTTGTCAAGATGGTGTAGCCTTCAGGAAGCGAAGCCAGAAAGGGTGGGGGATGGCGGTAAACACAGCCTCAGGCCGAGCGTTAAGGAGTGCGATTAATCTCAGCTTCCTTTTGCAGAGCCCAGTGCTCTGCTGACCTCCTGCTCCTTTGCAGTGATGACTGCTCAGCCTACAGGGACTCCACTCACACTCCTCAATCAGCAGGCCCTCAAGGGCCCCATCACAGCCTGCCACACACCTTAGACATATTTCCCTGCTGTTTCCAGCAGCTCTGGCCGATTGCTTCTAGCAGAGGTTGAGTGGGCCTTACAGACCGGCCTGTGCAGTAGAGGTCAGACACCTGGCATTTGCAGTTATGACACAAATCAAATCAGGCCTTGTAGGATGATGGATTTCAGTCAGTACCGTCACTGGTGTTCATCTCTGTGCTGACAAGAGCAGAGTGCCATTAATATCCAGACAGAGAGTGATGGGGAGCTTTTATGAATGCAATTAGTGTTCTGTGAATATGCACAAGCTAATAAACACACATGCTCCTTCGCTCAGGCACTCTCTCACACACTCTCTCTCTCTCACACACACACTTGTGTTGCAGACAGTTAATTTCCTACCAAATAAAAAAGCTATTAAAGGCAGTAAAAAGTTCCCTGTGGCCAAAACACTTCATGGTCTTGGCAGAACCTGGTTAGAAGGCAGTGTGTGATGGTCACATGCTGTCTTTATGCTTCATTAACAGTTAATGAGTGAGCGCAGAGGCAGATTCACACTGATTCACACTGATTTACACATATTTACACAGAATTGTTTGCCCTAACAATGCCATCGGAGACTCAAACGTGAGTTAAACTCAGTGGTCTGAGAATGCTTTATGGGACATGCTGCCTGGGGGCCCATCAGTCTCGTTTTGAAAGCATTTGTGACCAAAGACAGCCCAAGAAGTGTCTAAGCAGAATCCCAGTATGTAACTGCAGCTACATAGCATGTCTACATAGCAGAGATGCACTGAAATGAGTGTAGGCGGGCAATAGTAACAGATAGACTATAAGGACAAAAGTATTGGGACACCTGCTCATTCATTGTTTCTTCTGAAATCCAGGATATTAGAAAAAAGTGTTGATCCTGCTTCTGTTGGAGTGACTGTCTCTACTGTCCGGAAGAGGCTTTCCACTAGATTCTGGAGAAGCGTTGCGATGAGTTGAGGTCAGGACGTTGAATCATCACCACCCCACTTCATAATCCCTAACTCATCCCAAAAGTATTTAATGAAGCACCAACCATCATTCAAGAGAACACAGTTCCACTGCTCCACAGCACACCTCACAGCCCCTGTGTTAATTAGAAGAGGTGTCCATAAATATTTGGACAGTGTATTTTTCAGGCAAGGATTTGTTAAATTGAAACTGGACCAATCAGCATCAGTGCTGGTAGGGTGAAGGCTAGTAGGAGTTTCCACTGTGGCACATGGCTGCTAAAAAAATGCAAATTCAGTCAGATGATGAGGGAAGAGGGATGGCCGTCATACCCACTTAGAATAAGCTAGGCTGACTGTGCTCTCTGGGACTCCCATGAGACGGATAACTGTGGCATTACTAGAGAGTTTACTTGCAGGGCTGTCTTCCAATGATAAGGAAGACAGCTGCACTTAGACAGCTGTGCCACTCTGGGGCCCTCAGGCCGATCCTTAATTACGAGGATTGTAAAGGCATATTTCGGTTGCCATATGTACAATACAGCTGTATCATACAGCCCTGAGAGTGCATCAAATACTTAGACACACTTCTGAGCTGAGGCTGTTAGCTGTTACACACAGGCACACACTCTGACTCTAGCCAAGAAATCGCCTAGCTACTTTACTGCTGGCACACACATATAAACCTTGTAAAACAGAAAAGCACATGTACAACATGCACACACACAGACTTCTGCTAGTCTGTCAGACAGGTCTGTGTGGGTGAGAGGACCAAAAGGCAGATGAAATTGTTCCCTACTGGCGGCCAACACAGCCCAGTCAAAATCAATACACAAGCCCAGTGGAAAAGAACAGAGCTGACACCAGCACTGCACTGTAGCATTCACCTTCACCCAGAGGAGAGGAACTGGCCTTTGATTAGAAGGAAGACAAAGTTTTTGCGGATAGGTGTACACATCTCGCAACACTTCCAAACAGACTAATTACAAATGAAGAATTTTGATTAAAAGATTTAGAGGAAAAAAGCACACTTTGGCCTCATTGTTTTTGTGATGTCTTAAAGGTCTATTCAACCTTCAGCAAGCCTAGTTTTGCTGGACCAGCATAGAAGCGGCAATGGCCTTTCAATGACCGAAATATATTTGGTTGGTGTGGCGCAACAGATAACACCACTACCTGCCACTGAGCTACCACACCATGTGGGCGACTGGGGTTCGATTCCCAGTCTGGGTGACTATGCTGCGCTACACCAATAAGAGTCCTTGGGCAAGACTCCCAACACTACACTGACGCACCTTTGTAATACGGGTAACCTTGTAAGTCGCTCTGGATAAGAGCGTCTGCTAAATACCGTAAATGTAAATATTGTAAGTATTATGTGACCCTGCCCTGCCCTCAGAGCCTTAAGATGTAGACCTCATATTTACTAGTTTTTAAATGTGAAGGGTGCAGGACCTCATGAACATGACTTGTGACAGGCGTCGCGTTAGCTCTGCTGGTGGGGCCGCCCGCCAGCATTGGTAGCAATGCTATCACAGCAACAGTGACGTCACCGCAGCGGTAGCGATGCTGAACGAGGCCGGGCGAGACCCCCTGCCATTGCTACCGCAGTGTAAGCGATGCTAAGCGACCATGGTAGCAATCTTCGACAAGGTTGTCAGGCAATAAGGACTGTTTTAACAAAGCTTGCTTTCTGAACAGGTCACAATATAGAGCTTCCAATCAGAACAGAGATCATTTAAATATTCTATATCAGTTCAGTAACAAGAACAGACTAATTATAAGGGATGAAGAGATTAAAAATGATGCAAAACGTAATATATGGGCCCAATTTTGCCCTCCACGATACCGCAAAAGGCTCCAATACGCAAATATGCATTAATATCGTCCAATCACAGCTCCAGATAAGTGTTTCTCTGGGTGTTTCAAGCATTTCAAACAATGCACTGCAGATCAGTCTTTAACCAAGTATGATATTGCAACCGAAACCTCATTAATTAACGCCTGGATGGGGTTGAGAACATGTGGAGGTAAGGAAAAACAGTTTGGCCTATTGACTTCTTCTAGTGTTTTTAGTGACATTAGCTTTGTAGCTCCAGCACTTAGCTGGAGAAGCACAATTTAGAGATCTGGGTTAAGTGGAAAACTGGGTACATTTGGTTGTTTTCACTGAACCATTGCTTTAATCTCTTAACACAGGAAGGCTTATCACACACTAAGGTGTATTACTTAGTAGCTGCAGGGACTTCTGTACAAACTGGTGGGGCTATTCATTGGTAATAGCAGTTAGTAACACTTTCGACACTGTCAACGGACCATAGGCTGTTTAAGGGGTCAAGCCCTTATTGCAGCAATGCTTATCACACACTAAGGTATTACTCAGTAGCTACAGGGACGTCTGTACAATCTGGTGGGGCTATTATTTGGAAACAGAAGTTTGTAATAACACTTTTGGCCCGCTGGCAAGCCATAGGCTGTTTAAAAGGTTAATGTGAACTATAAACATGAACAAAACACCAACCGAATTCTCCAGTTTCGTAAAGAAGCAACGTCTGCACACCTTGGCTAATTGAGAATATCTGGCATGCCCAGAAAATTGTGAATTTGTGTAAATTTGACTTTTTCGCCAAACAGTATTAGTATTTTACCAGATTTGTGCAGCCCTATTTCAATGAATGCCTGCACAAGAAACATTCAGATCTACCAGATGTTAACCTGAAAAACACCTGCTCTCAAACTGCACAGTCTGTTTTGGGCACAGACCTCCTCGCTTTGACAAACGCTACTGGGACATTTTTTCGTGCTGAGCTTCAGTGGAATCAAGTCAACAACTGCATGTCTGACACTTAACAGTATATGAGTAACACACAAGACATACATCTGCCCCCTTCTGGAGCATCAGACCAATTGCTTTTAGAGCATACAGGTTATTCAAGTCTGGAGACAACGACTACACTAAGAGTTCCCCCCAGAAGTGCCTCCCAAGCCTAAAGCGAGCACCACTGCGTGCTTCGCATGGATGGCATTCTTTCTGAGTTCTTGAGCTTGTTTCCCTAAACCGGTCCATTACTTCACATACATGTGACATTTAACATCTTTCTGTAATTACCCTGCCTAGTAAAAAGAATATGGTGCAGGCTGGGGGACTGTCAAAGCTATATATGTGTGTGTACTCACACTGGTGTACATGTGAGGGCCAAATAGGGGTTTCTTCAGGCTGCTCTCTACTGGCTCATTTTCTACTGCCCTATTTCCTGATTATTTAAAGTACCCTAGTATGCTGAATTGCTCTCTGATGTATGGAAGTGATATGAAATATTACAGGAAATGACAAAAAAACTATGGCACCTATTACTTGGGGTTACACATAGGGCTCAGCCCAGCTCATTCCCTTCACCCATACTCTAATTACCCACATGTTGCAGGTCATCAGGTAGGCACCTCCCTTCGTCTGTGTTCGGAAGGCTCAACAGTGAAGTCCAGCATCCCAGACCCACTTCCCTTTCAAAGCTTTACCTTCATAACTTCATAACTGTAGAACTACACTGGCCTCCCTGGTGGATAAGGCCATATCTAGCCCCACTGGCACCATTGATGCATATGGATTTTACCCAAGACTTTAACTTATGGAAAAAACAACCTACATCACCCACCATGCTACACCCGCACACTGCCCTTCCCAACCCAACCTCAGCCATATAGTACGTTAGCCAATAGTACGTTTCTGAACTTGGCTGGGGTGAAATATGCTCAGATGCGCTTTTACAAGCCTATTTACCACCCTGTTACTTTTCCTCAAAATGAAAAATTATGATTTTTCTTTGTGGGCTTGTCGGAAAAAAACAAGCTCTGCTTTAATTGGCTGTATTACAACTCTACTGCAGCTCACAGAACCCACATAGTCAAGCATTTTAACACTGTATAAAAACAATAATTATTGCAGTGTCTTGCCAAATAGTGCTGCTAGCGAGCTGAAGAGATTGTAGATGGTTAGCTTTATACCTAGCCCTCGCTCGCTTCCCCGGGTCTGGATTTCTGGAGCCTTACCAGTAAAAAAACCCTTCTGATGTGAGCTTCAGTTTGGTTCAGTTGAGGTAGTCTAGTTTGTTTTCAAGGGAGCGGACATGGGAGAGGTGTTAGCTTTTAGCCTAGCGTAGATCCCTGTTTGCCTCCACAGCTCACAAGCTTAAGCTCCCCTTCTGAGGACACTGGTACAGGAAAAGCCACAGTCACAAGGCCTGGTTCACGTCGCAACCCAATTTTTAGCTTGCAGAGTCCAGACGTGATGAGCTGCTCTCCAGTATCAACAACACCATATTGTCCATATTGTTTCACCAGCTTTGACTAGAGCTTTCTGGCAGGGTTTATGTAAATTTCAGGGGGCGTAAATATAGTCAAGACTGTGATGTAACAGTTTTGGGGATTTAGAATTGGCCTGTTTTCCAACTCCAACTTCTGAAGGAGGAACCAACTGACACATGGTTTGTCACTTCAATGTACTGAACTCTCATTATTCCACTATCCAAGATAAATACAGCTTGACTTTCCAGGGCCCCCTTTAAGGTTACGGTTTGCTGTTTTTAGGGTCAAAAACAGAGGGGGTTGGATTACAGCTATTTTGTGACATTTGTGTGTCTCTATGTGTGTAATTACGTAAGTGGGTGTGCTGGATAAATGAAAGTTTCGATGGAGAAAAGAAGATAATAACAGATCGGCCTGATGAGCCTCTGGTCACACACACAGTTATTTGCATTCTTGCTTAACCGTCCAATCTGCTCTAACTTTCTCACACCACATCAAACACATGACCATGTATGAGTGTAAAAAACCTTTGAATTGATGAAGAACCTTTACATTCATTTCTTTAAATCTTTAAAAGGTTCTTCACACATACATCACATCCCCTTTACAAAAAAATGGCTTTTTATGGAACCAAAAATGGGATCTTCTATAGCATCGCTCAAAAAGCCCTTTGTTACCCCTTTATTTTTAAAAGTGCAGGCAATACATAGACCATGCCCAGACATTTTACCACAGACATTGTGTCGAGGGCAGTTTTTCTGATGGTATATCCACACAATAGGTGTGGACGGAGAGGGGGTATGCTGTAACAGAGAACCTTGCCTTTTCCTTCCTGCAACACGAGACAGGGTGTGTAACTCCAGTCCCCACACTACATTTACATGATTTCAGTTGGTTGTAGCGACAGACCACTTTTGATGGACCTAATAAGAGTGCTATAGGAGTGTTATAAGAGATATAGGTGGAATTAAGGTTCCAGAACATGAGAGGAAGTGCTCTGATGAAAGGCCATCATAGATTGAGCCAATGAACCATTACTGGTTGAAGTGCTGTAGAGATGTCTAATCAGGATCGATCCAAGCATATTTAAATTATTTTTGTACCAGCTATTTTAATTCTAGTGCTGATGTGAGTCTTTGTTTTGCCCAAGGTGTTCAGAGTCTGCAGTGTGGAGCAGTTTTACATACCATAATATCCAAACCTTTATAAAACTCTCACTGAAACGTTCTGTTTTACCAGCGGGAGAACCGCACGCCTGTCTCTGTTTATAAACCAGCACTGAAGAGCCCATTCAGAACTGAGTGGAGGCTAAAGCTAATGCTAAAACACACACACACACACACACACTATAGAAACCCAAATCACACACAGCACATTCACCCACTATAAACCAGCTATTACACACCAGTAGACCAACAACAACAGATATCAGTCCAGAGTGTGTACCACCAAACACACACATACAGGAAGCGATTAGACTGCAGTGTTGTAAAGGAGCTGGGAGCCGATTGGTCAGGGAGGTGAAGCAGACTGGATTATAAGATATTAAACACTATAAAACAGTGATTTAAAGAAAAGTCTTGACTAAACTAAATCAATCAGTCCAGAATCAGTCCTAGAGGATCGATATCGACTGACACTCAGCATTACGAGACTCGAATATGGGGGGAACCCCAAATTGTAGATTAGTGCTTCCTAGTCTAATCCTCAGGGCTCCATTTCCACTCCATGTTTTGCTCTGACTGCTCTCCTGACACACCCGAATGCTCATGCCGGGTCCTGGAGATCTTCCACTACAGGATTTAGATCCAACACACTCGGCTCTAATACTCAGATGCCCCTGAAGGCCTTCATTACCTGGATTAGGTATGTTAGATTAGGGCTGGATGTTGGAGGTTGGTTGGAGCTAAACTCTGTAGGGGTAGTAGAGCTCCAGGACCAGGATTGGACACCCTTGGCTGAAGTGGACCATCTCAGGGCCAGGTTTGGCACCACTGTAATATATCATTACAACCGTGTTATTCATGATGACATCCAGACACTGCTTTAATAAGTGAGATTAGCTACTGTTCAGCTACTGTATATAATGTACCCATGCCCAAAGTCACCATACCCAACATGCCATTCGGTAGATAGAGGGGTAGATGGGTAGAGCCCTGCAGCACTGGGCTGTGGTGGAGCAGTGGAACTGCTGGAGCTCCAGCCAATAAATACCTCTGGGCTAAGTTTGAGTGCCATTTTTGATCTATAACTAATCCTCCATTGTCAGTACCTGACCTCACTAATGCTTTCATGGCTGAATGCCATCAAATCCTCATAGCAAGTTTCCAAAATCTAGTGTAAGGCCTTTGCAGAAGAGTAAAGACTATTAGAGATTGTAGGAAAGGGACAACAGACTCCCTATTATTACCCTATTATTAATTATTGATTTCAAAAGCAGCTCTGGAGGAGCAGGTGTCTACAAACTTTTGTACGTATAGTGTATAAAGTGTACACACATGGCTCAGCACACCTGTCGTGCACTGTAGTGCCCGTTCTATAGGTCAGATCATTTTCAGTATGACTGGTGAGACAGTAAAGCAGACAGCATTTGGGTCACCAGGCAATGAGAGCAGCTTGTGAAGTGGAACACCGGCTGCTGGAGATTTAGATTAGTGCAGCATTGCCCAGCCTGAACTAATGGGTGGCACTGTGTTGAGGGGGGTGGGGGGTGCCGTGGAGTGGTGCGGGGTGTAGCGTTAAAGAGAAGTATGGATAATTCCTGAGCCAGCTGCAGGCGATGTCCGACCAGGCTTTCACTAAAACCTAGCCTCTAGGCTACTGAGCTCAGGTTTCGGTCCGAGCGTGAGGAGGCAGATAGGATGCTAAACTGAGAAATATGATAAAGTTCCACTTCACTCTGTGTCACGACTGACTGCACACATCCAGTACATGCATGAACAGCTTGCAGGTATGTGCACACACACACACACACACACACTCTTTATTTTACTTTTAATTCCATGGAAATGCAGTAGAAGACCAAGAAGGGCGACCACATATCCAAAGGGCTGCATATGCCGTCGCTGTAACTTTAGCTCAATGTTCCCATGCGCCTCTGTGTCCAAATTCTTCGGTTCACCTACTTCTGAGTTATATTACCCAAGCATCTTGACCTCAGGCTCCTTCTAAATCATTTAGGCCTGACAATGTGGACAAACTGCACTTTTCACGGTGTCCCAAAGCAGCTATTCAGTGTGGGTGTGTTGTTATGCAATGTAGTGAGCAAATTCAGTCACATCAGAGCCATCAAAGTCTTCTGAACTCTAAAAGTGATGGAAATTGATGTCTACCAAAATCAACCTTTTTAAATATTCTTCTCAATCTTGGTTATATGTGTAGAAAGTAGGGTTACTTTAGTTCCAGCACAACATATAAGCCCTCAGGGCCTTGTGGTCAATTCATGTTTTTGCTCTGACTTCTGTCTTGACACACCTGAACCAGGTATTCAGTGTTCCTCAATGGCTGAAGGCATAGGTGCTCTTTCCTGGTTCTGGAGATCTTCCACCCTAGTATTCAGGTCCAACACACTTGGCTCTAACATTCAGGTGCCCCTAAAGACCTTTATTACTTGGGTCAGTTGTGTTGGATTATGGTTATGGAGCTAAATTCTGTAGGGGTAGTGGATCTCCAGGACCAGGCTTAGGCACCCCTGGTAGAAGAAGTGATGGGATAGCTGGGATAGAGCACAAAAGTTGACCATCCACCATGTTTTGGGAACCATTGCCATATATCATCACAATCATGATGTTATTCATGATAACAGATACCTCGGAGTGTTATAGCTTTTAAACAGCACTTCTGCAAAGTGTCACATCTTAACAGAAGTGATGGAAACAGACGTTTACCTTTAGTTTGCCAAAACCAATACTTCTGCCGGCGCCTCATTTTTCTCAATCCGCTGCCCATACTGTATTCTTTAGGAATTACTTGGCTGTAGGTTTAGAGAGTAGGGTTACTTTAGTTCTAGCACAATATCTAAGTCACTATTATGGCAGCAGGAAAGCCAACCTGGCCTCTTCTTCTCATTATTCCAGTCTGTCAGTGTTGACCGCAGTACTGCGCATTCTGAAGATGACAGTAAAAGCCCCTATCCTAGGCATGGTGTCGGCCATCATCGCGTACGATCACCTACCGGAGGCGGTGCGGCGCAGAAGGGACTTCTTGAGACCAGAACCCAGACAGTCCATCACTGGCCATCAGCAGAAGCTCAGTGCAAAGAGCAACAGAGAGCTGCAGCTCTCAGGCAGAAGGGGAGAGGAACCACATGGTGAAAAACAAGAGCAGGAGGAGAAAGTTTCTGTGAGAAAGCAAGTCTGTAGCCAGCTTTCCTGTAGATGAATAGGGACCAAAATATCCAGCGTAGCTCCACTTCCTCAGTGAGTTCCCCTCCCTCACTCATTTACCCCTGTAAAGAGACTGAAAGCTCCAAATATTCCAGTATGATCCATAGAGTCCTCCAACATCACGCAAAAGATGAACAAAGCCAAGCCAACTTCCTGAGGGTGGGCGCATCCAATCTTCTGGCAGGTTTTTGTGAAAATGTTGGGTTCAGGTGAAAAAAACTTGCCATTTCCACTTTGCCCTAGCATGAGATGTTGGACAATTCCAGTTCCGAAGTTGATCCGTCGCTCGTTCACTCAATCCTTTCCTGATAAGAACTTATCAGTGGGCCATCTTGCCTTTCAATACAGGTCTACGAGAGCAGAGGTCCCACTTGTGGTCTTGGCTGTAATAAGGAGTGTGTTGTAATGACGCAGTCCTAATAAATGTGCCACAATGTCCAAGTTTCAGGCATGCCCCTATTGCCTGTCCGATAACAAGAGGACGGGAAGCTCAGGGAAAAGCCAGGAAGCACCGGCCGAGCGCAGTGCTAGGAAAAACAGCTGAACCGAAGCCAGGCTACTTCAGAAGAAAAGCCAGGGGAACTGTGGCTGACTGTGAAGGGAGTCAGTAACAGTGCAGCCAGCCGTCATTGGCACTGCTGAGCCACTGCGCTTTAAAGCTCCAACAAATCTGCTAAAATATATGAGTTACGAAAGGTTCCTTCCTTTCTGTCCGTGCAGTTAAACTTGGGGAATGCCAATTTAGCAGAATGAGAGCTGAGGCTGCTTCGGGCAGGAAGAGTAAAATCAATAAGGGTCTGGCCTGTGTGAAGACTCTGTGCTTGGGAAGACAAACGGACTGGTGGGAGCTTTAAGTGGATGAGAATCAGAAATGAGAAACTGCCCAAAACAATCAGGGAAGTTATTTAAAGAGATAGATCACAAATCGAATTTACACACAAATCTTCCTCCTAAGGGCCAGACCACACAGACCACACTTCAATGGTCTAACGTTGGCAGTTGTTTCAGGATGTTCTAAAAAAAAAATAGCTGACCATAGCAATAGCAGATCTTCATCTTCGGGGAGTCCTGACCCAAATGGAGTCCTGGAGTACTTCACTTTTTCACAGGAGCTCCTCTGTGATTTCTTTCCCATCCGGATCGACCATGTCTGAGGTTTTCTCTGTTGTCCTCTGAAAGATCTCTACATTTTTCCAGGTAGATGCTGCCTCACACTGGAAAAAAACAGGCCACTGCTGTGCACCTTGTTTAGGTTACGAGCGCCCATTTCAGAGCTCCTCAGGTGGATATTAAAAACTCTGCTAAAGAAAAACTGAAAAATAAAGACAAACCTGGGTTTATCTTCTCCACACGGTCGGCACCAGAGCAACACCACCAGATCTTAAAAAGGTTAGCTTCACCTCATGGAGAGGGAGGGGGGAGTGTCTACTAAGTGTTCTTAGAGGTTTTTGGTAATAAGTAAATCTCCGTCCAAAACGATGCCTCGAACGATGTCTTAGCTTAGCATAAACAAGCTAAACAGCAGAGTCAATAAGCTGTTCACTGTGTGCGCAGCTGCGTGTGGAAAAGTCTGGTGAAGGTCATGATCGACTGCCCGAACATCATCAAACACAACATGAATTCAACATTTCGAAACTGAACCAAACATTTCAGACACAAACACTCGAGACACGCCAACCCAAACTTTGCGTTGGTTTGGGTTCGTCCGGTTGGTGTGTTCTGGCCTTTAGTCAGGATATATTCAATCAGAGAAGACAAGTTTGGGGTCTTAAGTCTGCTTCTAATTTTACACTGAAGACATGAAGACAAGCTTCATTAGCTAAAGTACTGCTCTTCCATAAGCAGGGGCGCTGTACAGGGCGAAAGTATTCTAAGGTTTTAAGAGCTTGTGACTGACAGGGGCCCTAAAACGCTTGTTAATTAAGTATTGGCAAATTTGTTAGAGTTGTGGCCCAGTAACATCTTTACAAGGGGCCCAAAATCCTTGTTGATGCCCTATTTGAGCAGGTGTTGGGTGATTCTGCACAGTAGAACAGTGCAGCACCCCTCCAGAGTCTCCTAAATCCTCCTAAAGCTCTTCTGCAGTTAAACAAAGGGGGTTGGTTTGCCTTTCTAACAATCCTATGAGCAGCGCAGAGAACTGTGGGTAACTGAGGGCTGGAAAGAATACATCAGTTGTGTGCTCAAAATCGCTCTGAACGTAGGCTGCATTTCTGGGCTGTATACGAAGGGTCCTTCATTTTGGAAAAGCCTTCTATGACCTAGCGTCCGAGAAAGGCAGCCTACCTAGGCTTTGGAAGTCAAGATAATGAAGGCCTGCAACCTTGGTAAAAGTTATTTGAGAGCTCAAATCTTTTTGGGTGTCCAAAAGTTTTGCATGGTGCTTCATTCATTTCAATATCAGTTATCTTTATAGTTTTTTTTAATCTCAATATCATATTTTATCTTTTTTATTGAGTTACTTCCCCTTTATTTATCCCAATCACATGCAGCTGTCAGTCGCTAATCTCCACCCAGGACCTTCTCTGAATCCTACTCATTTCCTCACGGGAATTACACAGGAATATGCTCTATCTGGAAGTCAGAAGAATGGAATGCTTCAGCTCTGAAAAGGAAGTGCATCATCGCTGAGTGACCTTGCCAAGGGGCTTTTCCCACAAAGGCCCAGACACAGCATTTTAACAACAATAAACATTTAACAAACATCTCAAGCGGTTCATCTTTTGCTTGGATTTATCACTCATGGAAAATCTAGAGTACTCTGATGATTTGTTCTCTTTATAAATTGAAAAATAGTTTGTAAACAAGATGACTAAAGATGCAGTAAAACAAGCTGCTAAATGCTCCTAAAAAGGGTTTTTCAAGAGTGCTTTAGTAAAGATATAGTTCTATACAATGCAAAGGATCATTTGGAGGCTTATATGGTTCTTTGCCTGGATAAAGGGTGGTTGCATTGGTGGAAATAGAACTACATATACGGCCTATTACACCAGTTCCACTGACCCACTAGGGGCACTGTGTAGGTCTGTAATCCTAGACTGTATCCATCTGTTTCTCTGCATACTTTGTTTAGTTAGCCTCCTTCCATCCTGTTCTTTAATGGTCAGGACCCCACCGGACTGACCACCTCAGAGTAGGTAGTATTTGGGTGGTGGGTCATTCTCAGCACTGCAGTGACACTGACTGACATGGTGGTGGTGAGTGTTAGTGAGTGTGTGTTGTGCTGGTGGTACAAGTGGATAAGACACAGCAGTGCTGCTGGAGTGCTTAAACACCTCAGTGTCACTGCTGGACTGAGAACTATCCAGCCAACAGGGTTCTGTAGGGAGCGTCCTGTGAGCACTGATGAAGGACTAGAGGATGACCTCTGACAGAAACAACTAGGCAGGAATGGACAATGAGTGGACATAGTGTTTAAACACTCCAGCAGCACTGCTGTGCCGGATCCACTCGTACCACCAGCGCAATACACACTACTAACACACTCACCATCGCCACATCAGTCTGCAGGGTCCCTGCAGTGCTGAGAATGACCCACCATCCAAATAATACCTACCTGCTTTGTGGTGGTCCTACTGGGTCCTGATCATAGGCTAGCTCAGTCTGGAAGTATGGGACGTGGAGCTCATATAATGGGCTGAGCTCACTACAAACCAGGGGTTTTTAGCAACTGCTAACTGAATAGCCTCCATCAGTCAAGTAAATGTAACCCAGACAGTAATCCTGAAATGACCCTGAACCCTATATAGCATTTAATGTGGCCCACTTAACACATGGAATGACAGCATGGAAGCAGGCCAGAACTTGGCCAGTTTGCTCCAATGAGAAGATCACATCTTAACTATGTGTAAACTGTCACCGCCAAACCTGACTCACCACTCAACCCCAAGCACAGCAAGTGGGTCATTATCACACTATATGAGTCCCAGACCTAAATTACAATAGGATCTAATGGTTAAACTAGTGGTATTACTGTTATTATTGTTATTGAATGATGAGTCAATGTAGCTAAGATGCAATCTATTCCTGGCTGGGTAACACAGCATCTGGCCCGCTTCCATACATGGGCCGCAAGTAAACATCAGAGATTCGGGCCATATCAAATTTGCCATCAGGGAAAATGGTGCCTTTCACAGGACATAGCCAGGACCACTGACAGAGAGTGAGTGCGACAGCTGCTGAGCAGAGGAAGTGACCATATGCTTGGTAGGAACACAAAGCAGCGATTGTCTTCACAAAGAAAGGACCGTTGGCCTTTTTTTCAGGGACGTCCACATTCAGAGAGACACTACGCAGTGGCAAGAGTTGCACTGCCATCTGCTGGATTGTTGTGGATGTGCCAGTACAAAAAGATATAAGCCGAGCCCCCTTAAGGACATGTAACTGTTGTGAGTGGGCTCCTGTAAACCTAAGAGGCCCAATGTGCTGAAGAGCAATACCTGAGCTTTTATATGTGGTAGATAACAGCACCTGAGGTTATCTGCAGAAAGGCTTGCCTCAGTAAACGAGTCTGAGTGAACTATGTGGAGCTGGATTATTCTTTTCCTGCCCCATGGCCCCACACCCTCTTTGATTACATATTTACTACAAGCCAGGGCGTGTGTCCACAAGCCAACTACAGCCTTTCAGCTTCATATCTCAGACTGGAAGTTCCAAACCCTTGCTCAGTAACTCAGAGAGCAAATTAACCGTGCCCATATAAAGTCATTTGGTTCTACTGGTTCCAAGTGTATTCTGGATTGCTTTGGTACGGGCCTGGAAGAGGAAATGCAGTATAATGGGCACGGTGATATACCTTTTATGCATTATATTTAGTCATGCTTCCAGTGACCTGTACTAATAACCCATTAACTAATACTATTTAATACACTGTGAAAAATGTACATTGTAGACTTTCTCACTATATGGACAAAAGTACTTGGACACCAGCTCATTTATTGATTATTACAAAATCAAGGGTATTAAAAAAAGAGTCTGTCCTGCTTCTGTTGGAGAAACTGCCTCTACTATCCAGGGAAGAAGGCTTTCTACTAGATTTTGAGTAAAGCATTACTGGGAGGATTTGATTGCATTCAGCATCAACAGCATTAGTGAGTTGTTGATGATCACCACCCTATCTCATCCCCAACTCCACATCTCAATGTCATCCCTCTATCCTACGCCTGGCATTAGGCATGGTGCCATTAGGTTCATGTCTATCTGATCCAGAGAGTCCTATTTTATTGTGCAGGGACTAGACATGCTGTGTGTGTGTGTGTGCATTTGCACATCTGTATCAGCAATGGGTGCCACTTAAAGTAGCTAAATGCATGCCTTAGAAAAACTGTCCACAAACTTTTGGACATATAGTGTAGTTTCTCCCATTTCATCAATATTTTGTTACCTAGAGTAATTTGAGTTTGACCATTCTGAGGATTATGAGCTTATGGGGTCAGAAGGTCAAAGCATGCTCACAAGCCCATGCACGCCCAAGCATTCATACTCAGCCCACTTTGTCCTATTACTCCAGTGTCCATTACAACCAGGATGCTGTTTCCCATAAGTCCCAGGGCTCCAGCCAGTATAAGCAAGGTGATCAGACACAATACGAGTCCTAATTCGAGCTAGCCAACCATTACAGTAAGCTCCACTCTTTCTCCTGTTGAGGAGCACAATCGCTTCCATTGTGTGAAGCTCAGTGGCCCTGGCTAAGGCTGCACGAGAGCGCTTTTCTCAACTGCAACGGCTTTTTATGGTGAGAAAGAAGGGCCTGTTGGTGTGGTCAGCTGTTTAAAACTCACATACTCTGAGAGAGGCCGACTTGCGCATGCATTCAGCTGCATGGAGGTCAGGCGTGAGGTTTACTTTGACCTGTTGTGGGCTTTACAGTTGCTTAAACACAGTTTCAAACCACTGTTGTCAGCAACTGGATGCAGCTGATAGAGTCTGATACTGAAACCAAAACACACTCAGAAACTTCATCTGTAGCCATGTGATGCTAACACTGACACCTTTCAGAAAGACTTACAGTCTTACAGTCAAACACTGGGGCCTAAGCGGACTCACTTGAATCGACTTGATTCAAATGTGGTCATCATTTGCATATTAATAGAAAACATCACATGAAGATGATTATTGCCAAAAATAAGTAAACTAAAGGACAACAACAGGCAGAGCGATACACTGTGACGATACACACAAGTAACATAATGTAGGAAATTCATCTGGAAATTTAATCAGGTATTGCATTATACCTTAGCATAACAATGTAGTTAATTGCAAGTTAATGAAAAGGTAATTGTACCATTATTAAGGTATAATTACATCATCTTCAGGTTGCTTTAAATTGAACTATATGACAGATACAGGTCTGACTGCCTTGAACATTATTATTATATTTTCCCCTCATTTCTTCTGTACATGTTTGTATGTTTGTATATTATTTGTTAAAATAAATAAAACAAAATTATTTATTTTTGTTTGGTTCTATAATCTTTGTTTGGGACGTAAAAAAAATGGAAAAAAATTACAATCACACTTTTGGAAAAACAAATAAATACATGTTTGGGGACAATGTGAATGCTCTTGAATGTAATTAAATAAATACAAAAATAAATTAATTTTTGTTTTGGTCCTTGTAATCTTTGTCTGGGACTTTTTTTATTTTATTTTTATTTTGGAAAAACAAATAAAGATTTTTGGTAAAAAAAACTGAAAACGTGACTGTTCTCAAATGTTATGTAAAAAAATAAAACAAATACAATTTATTATTTCTTTTGTTTGGTCTTCATTATTTTTGTCTGGGACTTCTTTTTTTATCACAATTTTGAAAAAACAAATAAATACATTTTTGGGGACAAAACAGGAAATGTGAATGCTCTCAAATTTTATTTAATAAATACAAAAATGTAAAAAATTGTTTAGTCTTTTTAATCTTTTTAGTCTTTTATTCTTTGTCTGGGACTTTTTTTATTTTATCACAATTTTTGAAAAGCAAATGGAAAAACTAAAAACGTGACTGTTCTCAAATGTCCTGTAAATAAAGGGTCAATGCATTGTTTTGTTTTAGGGTATGGAATAAGATGTCCTGTATGCAAAACTAAGGTGAGATGGCCCTCGGAGCAACCTGCTTTAACACACATGTAAAAACTCGTCGTACTCGCTACTTTCCATTCCATTTAATTCCAGTGATTAGTCCAACCAAGCAGCACACAGAGCGAGTACAGCAGCGGTGCAGAAGAAATGTGGCCTGACTGTGACCTACACGACTTCAATCAGCATGAAAATAAATCTGTTTTAGAGTTAAGCTGAGAAACGTTACGATCTGCTCCTTATCCAACCTCAAATACAGCGTATACTGATTTTATAAACAACCCAACATTATTCGCCCACAGAGACTGGCTCTAATGTGCAGTAATTGTACATTAAGGCAGCTCTCTGTCAACAGACTGCTTCCAGAGAGGCGAGACTGATGGGTGTTGCCAACAATTAGCTTCAGGATTTATGAACATCACACATGTTAGAAATCAACCAGATCATTTTTGGTTATCTTCAATTGACACCAAAATTCGCCCAACATCTCCAATGTTGTCAAAGAGGCCCATCGGTGAGCAGGCACCTCCTTGCATGCTCACAGAACAGTCTGTTTACATACAGCCTTCTTCTCACCCACCACTGGGACTCCCAGGCTCCTCCCCATGTCCTAAACTCTTATCTCCAAAATTCAACCTCAAATCTCTCCCATTTCCGGATATCTGGTGGGTCAGTTGGTTCCGCAGTGAAAGTCACCTAAACAACTAGTTTAGTCCACAAGACTAAACTAGTTGTCGGCTGCACTAGAGCTATGGAAGGTCCAAGCTGAGTAGGAGAACGTAGGAGGCAGGCCGAGGTGTTTCAGTAAAGCATGGCCAGTACGGACTTGCCTCCAGACTCACCTGTACAGAACAGGTCATTCCTCTACATGAGGCCTCGATCATGTGTAAATCCCAAAGGAAATTCACTGCTTTCACAATGACATAAAAGATTGCCCAAGAGCTGTGTGAAGGCCAACCTGAAGACATTCTGGCCCAGTTATCTTCTCACCGGTGTTTAATTTAATTAGTGGAGATCTTAGAAGTTCTTGGATGGTTTCCTGCATCTATTTTGTGGTTTAAAGGCTCAATCAGGCTGATCACACCTATCCTCCAGGGTTCAGCACAGTCTGGGGAGTTTCCTGCTCAGACACACCTACCAATGAGCTGAATCAGTGGTGTCTGAGCAGGGAAATCGCCTAAACTCTTCTGGACCCTGACCCTCCAGGACAAAGGTCTACCCCAGCAGCTCTCGGACCCCGTTTGTATCTTCATATCTAAAGTCAGGTCAGATGAGATCAGCTCAGATCAGCTCAGCATTAGAGTTTATCAACAGTTTAACAGAGTCTATCAACCCAGCTCACCTGCACATTCCTCAGGGTGGTCGTCCACTTCGCCATAGGGTTTAGCTTTCCTCCTAAAGGCAGTCCTCCTGAACTCACCCATGTCTTCTGCAGGTCGCTCCAACATTGATCAGACTTGTGGTCTTTGAGAGGGAACTGTCTGACAGAGCAGCCTGGCTGTCAGCAAACCGAGAAAAACAAAAAACAAAAAACAGAAGAGAGAATCACGTGTCGAAAACCTGCTCCTTGCAGCAGAAATCCATGTTCTTCGGTCTCCTTCTTCGTGTAAGATGTTTACGGAGTTGGTTTGGTGGTTGGGTGCAATCTGCAAAGGTCCCACACTGCGCTAAACCAGCCCCGGAGTAACCGCCGCGTCCCACAGCCTGCACTCATCCGATTATCGCAGCGATCACCTTGCTCGCTTTGGGGACCGCCCACTTGCACCCCATTGGCCCACCTCACGCCCTCGGGCACGGTGATTGGTGCAGACGTTTGCTTTCCTTCTAAGGCGCCAGTGGGCTTTGATTAAAGGGGCTTTCAGGGCAAATGTAAAAATGTAACCATTGCTGTGGCTGTTGTAAACATACCTACCCGCCTTCTGCAGCAGGTGCGTAATATCTGTGTGTCTGGTTTCAGGAGGTATCCAGCCCTTTCTGCTGATGTATCTGGAAGGTGACGGAAGCCTAGCAGTGCTGTGGGGCTGATATTTGAAGGTGGCCCAGTTCTTTCTGTTGCTGATGCAGTAGGAAGCCAGACTAGCCAGTGTTAGTGGCAGGAGGCTGGGTATTTATCTAGTATCTGTCTGTTGGCCTCTACATAACTATGGCCGTGGGGGATTCCAGCAATTCCCTAGAGCTGTATGATGTATTTGCATAATGCGTAATGAGTATAACAGTGCAAGTTCATTGATGAAAAACACTGAATATGTACAAAATTATGAAATGAATGAGGCTGAAAGATACAGAGCTACCTTACAGAAGATGCACACGGCAAATAGCATATTTTAGTGTATAGTGTTGTTTATGCTAGTGCTATCCAATGCTTATTAAAATTACAGTGTAGTATTATAGTGCATCCAATGTTAACTAATACTTACAGTGTTTTATTATAGTATACCCAATGCTTAGTAAAATTTACAGTGTAGCATTACACTGTACCCAATGCTTAGTAAAATTTACAGTGTAGTAGTATAGTGTACCCAATGCTTAGTAAAATTTACAGTGTAGTATTATACTGTCCCCAATGCTTAGTAAAATTTACAGTGTATTATTATACTGTACCCAATGCTTAGTAAAATTTACAGTGTAGTAGTATAGTGTACCCAATGCTTAGTAAAATTTATAGTGTAGTAGTATACTGTACCCAATGCTTAGTAAAATTTACAGTGTAGTATTATAGTGTACCCAATGCTTAGTAAAATTTACAGTGTAGTAGTATAGTGTACCCAATGCTTAGTAAAATTTACAGTGTAGTATTATACTGTCCCCAATGCTCAGTAAAATTTACAGTATAGTAGTATAGTGTACCCAATGCTCAGTAAAATTTACAATGTATTATTATAGTATACCCAATGCTCAGTAAAATCTATAGTGTAGTATTATACTGTACCCAATGCTCAGTAAAATTTACAGTGTAGTAGTATGGTGTACCCAATACTTAGTAAAATTTACAGTGTATTATTATAGTGTACCCAATGCTTAGTAAAATTTACAGTGTAATAGTATAGTATACCCAATGCTCAGTAACAATTTACAATGGAGTAGTATAGTGTACCCAATGCTTAGTAAAATTTACAGTGTAGTAGTATACTGTACCCAATGCTTAGTAAAATTTACAGTGTAGTATTATATTGTCCCCAATGCTTAGTAAAATTTATAGTGTAGTAGTATACTGTACCCAATGCTTAGTAAAATTTACAGTGTAGTATTATATTGTCCCCAATGCTTAGTAAAATTTATAGTGTAGTAGTATACTGTACCCAATGCTTAGTAAAATTTACAGTGTAGTATTATACTGTCCCCAATGCTCAGTAAAATTTACAGTATAGTAGTATAGTGTACCCAATGCTCAGTAAAATTTACAATGTATTATTATAGTATACCCAATGCTCAGTAAAATCTATAGTGTAGTATTATACTGTACCCAATGCTCAGTAAAATTTACAGTGTAGTAGTATGGTGTACCCAATACTTAGTAAAATTTACAGTGTATTATTATAGTGTACCCAATGCTTAGTAAAATTTACAGTGTAATAGTATAGTATACCCAATGCTCAGTAACAATTTACAATGGAGTAGTATAGTGTACCCAATGCTTAGTAAAATTTACAGTGTAGTAGTATATTGTCCCCAATGCTCAGTAAAATGTATAGTGTAGTAGTATACTGTACCCAATGCTTAGTAAAATTTACAGTGTAGTAGTATACTGTGCCCAATGCTCAGTAAAATTTATAGTATAGTATTATACTGTCCCCAATGCTTAGTAAAATTTATAGTGTAGTAGTATACTGTGCCCAATGCTTAATAATACCTACAAAATGTGTAAGTGTGTTTAATGTTTGTTTAGTGTAATTAAATATAATTATAAAATACTCAATATGTCCAATAGCACACTTGTCCAGTCCTATTGTCAATAGAATAGAACTCTATGGAGCAGATAACCACAAACCTCAGGCTAGAGGGTTTAAAGCCCTGCAGCATTGAGCTGTGGAGCAGTGGAACTGTGTTCTCTGGAATGATGCTGCTGCTCAAGGCAACACTTATGGGAAGAGTTGGGAAATTGGGGAGTTGGGGATGAGGTGGGGTGGTGATCATCCAACATCCTGACCTCTATAACGCTCTTGTCACTGAATGCACTCAAATCTTCACAGCAATGCTCCTCCATAATCAAATTCCCTGGACAGTGGAAACAGTTAAACAAAAGCAGGATACAATCTTGAGCAGGTGTCCCAATATTTTGTCCTTGTAACTTTGTAAATTACTTAACTAAGTAATGGTATACATTCAGCGGCCACTTTATTGTAAACACATGCCTTTTAGGTCCAATAGCTTGTGGACAATTAGAGACTGTGACAGAACTTGAGGAATTTGCTATCTGTTATGTCATCTGTAAATATGAAAGACTATTCTTCTTATTTATAATGTAAACCCCTAGCTATCAGTACCGGTTCCACTAGTAGCTGGGTGTATGTAGATTCCCGTTTGCGCAAACAATCCAGTAAAAGCTATAAAGTATTGTGTCATTTGGTTGATTTCTAAAAACTTGAGTATTTCTCACCTCTCAGTGATCGCTCATTTATGATCTTCATGAGACTGCAATATGTAGATGTTTTACTTAATTTATTATTATTTATTATTATTAAAGTGACATATTTTATGTTTTCATTATAATAGAAAATGTAAACACCCTTAGAGTTTTTTTTAATTATACATTTGACACACACTAAAGGATACAAAAAGAGTTATTTGCTTGGATGTCATAAAAAGAGGCTTTTGGCTCCCATTCAGTTTATGGCACTGTTAATAAATATGTTTGTAAGTAACATTTGTATGAAGTATGAAGGACCTTGTTTGAAATGTAAAGACTTGCTCAAGCCAAGAACCATTTAGGAACCTTTAGTCTTGAGAGGCGAAAAATATCAACTTATGGTCCAGATGATAGTGATCAGCCATATCATTAAAACCATTAATGGGTGAAGTGAATAACATTGATTCTGGTTTCCAATGAAACCTGTCAAGGGTTGGGATCTACATATTAAGCAGCAAGTGAACAGTCAGTTCCTAAGGTGATGTGTTGGACGCAGGAAAATGGTCAAGTATAAAAGTCCAGGGCACTTTGTAAAGGCCCAAACTATGATAGCTAGACAACTGGGTCAGAACATCTCAAAACATCTGGCAGGTCTTGTGGGGTGTTCCTAGAATGCAATGGTCAGTACCTACCAAACGTGACCCAAGAAAGGACAACCAGTCAACCGGCAACAGAGCCATGGGCACCTAAGGCTTACTGATGTGATCCACACCACACAACGTCCAGCTCTGCTGCTGATGTCTTGGTGCCAGATACCACAAGTCACCTTCAGAGCTTATGTGGAGTCCATATCTTGACAGATCTGAGCTGTTTTGATGGTGCGAGGGGGACCTACTCAATACTGAGTAGGTGGTTTTAATGATATGGCTGATGCACTGAGATTTCCCAGAACACAGACGTTTAAATGTTCAGTCATAAAAGTTGTAGGGTGTTCGTTATCTATCATAGGAATGTATAAGAATGAACACACACACACACACACACACTTACACAGTGCAATTGCTGTGCAATCTGCAGGCTTTCAAGGTTTACTGAAGGTGACCCATGGTTGGCAGTACTTGCTTTATGGTTAATAGCCTCTCTTAGCTTCAGAGCTCTAATGCTTCGTGCTCTTCAGATAAAGCTAGCTTGTGCAAACATCTGTGATGTGACTCAAACAAAGAGCGACTGTTCACCCACATCACACTTCTTCCCTTGTGGTGTGCGTCTTTGACGACATGCAGAAGTGAATCTTGAGTTCCGATTTTATTTCATGAACAAAGACAAAACTGGGACATTATTGATAAGTGAATACATACACACACACAAAAAAAGGAAAAACCAAATCATCAACGTCTCGTCGTCACAACTATGCTTTCACCAGTAACAAGAAGGGTGATTGTCCTATTCAGTGCAGATCACTTCAATTCCCTTCAGATGCACATCAACCAAGCCCAGTATTTCAAGCAGAAGACAATCAACTCATAGAGGATCTTAAAAGAACCCTTCCATGTAAACTAGGAGAAACAGTACCAGAAGTACCAGTAATAAGACGTTCTGAATGAGACCGCTTATCCTATGACCTCTTCTGTGAGCATAACTTGATGCACTGTTAAAAGTATAAGATCCTTGAGGAACTTTGGGAGGGTCCTCAAATATGAAACTGTGGAGAAACCTCTTATGGTGCTTTGAGGAAGCTTTTTTAGAAGAAAACGGGTTTCTTATAGATTTCTCAAAGCACTTTAAGAAGTTCCTTTACAGTTTCAAACTGAAGAACCTCCAAAAGGTCCTCAACAATCTTATGTTTTTGACAGTGTACTAGAGAAACTTCCTGACTTACTGACTGCTGACTCAACTCACGGGCTGTTCTTCAGTTCTTTTAGCATCTTATCTTCTGAGAATCTGAGATGTTCTTGCTGGTGTACTCAACAGTATAGTGAGGGCAGATTACTACTTAAATTATTACTGGAGTATACAGATCAATGGGTTTGTGCTTGAATCAGGGGCAGAGAGAGAGACATAGAAAGAGACAGAGAGAGAGAGAGAGAGAGGCAGACAGAATACTCCCAATAATAATCTCAACCTTTTGTTGGAAACACAACGCACAATCCCGAAAGGTTGCATGTCCATTTCCTGGGGTGACATCAGCAGACGTAGACATAAAAACCTCATTTCAAGTAAACCGTAGGATCATGCCCCACTCTGGCCAGCAGCCCCCATCTGCCCTTTAACCTTCACAGAACTGCAGCAGCACTCCAATTCCTACCCAACAGTGGAAAAAAAGAGAACTCAAGTATAAAAGAGAATCTTTATGAGAATGTATTGCGAAATTGAATATAAAAAAATAACATACACTCCACATACAGCCACGTCAGGGTCAAATAAACCAAACTCAACAATATCATCACTGTTATCAATGCAAACATTACTGCCGAAAGGTCAAAAACCAAGAAATGTCACTCAATCACTGCAGAGTGAGGCATACAGAGACGATTTTCACACACACACATATCGGGAACTACAGTCAGTTATTACTTTGAGATCAGTTGTCCTGGTCTAGTTACCAATCAGGCCTTACTGGTAAGACACGCCTAGTTTTATTAAGTCAAAAACGCTTACTGACCATTGCACACTCCTGGACCTGGGCCTGTTACAATCCAATTTCAGTTCTCCAAATTTCTATCTTTTTTTTTGTTGAGAAAATGTCAATATTTCAGGCAAATCATATCCGAACACAAGCTTTTTAACATTTTTTTAAACTCTTGGAATAAAACCCAGTATTTCCATTCATTCAAGTCCTGGAAATGCAAGTGCAGCATCCACAGCAAAGCTGCGCCTTCCAGCTTCAACTGAAAATGAATGAATGAGGAATACCAAACAACCAAACATTCCACACGAGAGTCTGCAAATAAATAGACAAGAAACATAAATAAATAGATCAATAAATAACCCATAAATAGGCCATGTAATATCCAGGCAATAATATGCAGTATGGGAGTTTATCATGGGGAATAAAATAGTGCACCCTTGTCCCGGCCCCTCGAGGGCTAAAAGATGGCAGGTCCTTCTGAGGTCGCACACACAGAGAAGAGAGAGGAGCACCTTTTCGCATGGGCATTTCGTTGACATTGATGTGTCCCCCTGGTTTGTCTGTTCTTGTCTGAGTGGGAGGGGCTTCAGGGAATGGTGAGAATAATGAGTCTAGGGCCCAGGTGGGTGGGGCTAGGGGCTAGGGGCCAGGTAGATGAGACGGATATGCCAGACAGTTTAAAAGTTCGCAGGGGATCCGGGAGCTGGCGTCTTGTAGCTGGTCCTCTTGAAAGGTAATCACAATATTAGGACTGGGAGGGAAAGAAAAAACAGTGTTACAGTGATTTTTCATGGAAGTGTCGCCAACACATGACACAGCTGGGGAAAATCAGCAGGACCGGTACATCTTTGACCATGTATACTAAACATTCAGCACATCATACATGGTAAACATGTACATTATTACACTGACAAACAGAAGAAACCCAGACAAATAGAATTCTCAAGTCGCTTTGAGAATTAGTAACATTAATTATGTTACTTTACAAAACATGAGGGTTTTTTCCCTGTATTTGGCAAGTCAGAGCAAGATTAAACACAAAACATGTGTTAGAGTGCTGGGCTTGCTGTATATTAACCCAAATGAGTTCTGACCCGCGCCAAACTAAACAGAAAGTTAATGACCCTGAACTAAATATAGCACTTGTGAAAGCTGACGGTGATATGAATCTGTGTGTGCTCAAGCAGGATTCTGTAAATATGCTGTTCAAGTGCACAGGCAGGCATGGAGAGGATTTCATGGCAGATCTTAAAGCAATTGTGACATAAAATAATAATACAAAGCGTGAAATGCAATATGCACTACAAAAATAGAACTGTGGCACTTTTCATGATCTGACACGCAGAAAACAGGCCGAACTGAGAAGTAAGACCATCATGTTGTCTTTATGATGCTTTATCTCTTTCTTGAAAAAGCTGGGATTTGATCGTTAAACTATTCGATTTTATTCTGAGTAATTTCTATTGGCCCATTCATCATGAAATCTGGACACAATGTAAAGAACAACTGCCAGATTCGCATTCTGTCAAAAAGTGAGAAACGCAAAACGGGAGATCCAAGGTTCTTGGATCTCAGAAATAATATCCTCCTGCTCAGCTCATAGCAGTTTATCTCCACACATGCAAGTTATCAGTGCCCAACAACTTACGATGCTAAATAATCATGTTTTAAGTCTGGACTTCGTTCAGAACTGATTTTTGTTGTCTTTAAGAGGTATCTTTAATATTTAGCTGGGAATTGCACGGGGCAGTGTAGCCAGTAGTTCAAGCGGAATATGATAACGCCATATGGACGCTGCCCTCTAGTGGATGTGTTGCTAATTTTCAGTCTTAAAGGGAGTATAAATGAGACTTTACAGGATTTTACCTGAATATGAGAGGCTACGTAGCATTACACAGTTGAGCATTTTCCTGTCTGCTTTCCCAAAGTTATCTAGCACAGTCAGCAGTGTGCCATGCTTGGTGTAGCAACAATAAAGAGGTTATTTTCCCTATTTCAGGTCAGTGGAGCATCTCAAGCTGTTATTCTAAGGTAATAAATTCACATAATGTTGCTTTAATATATTAGGACCACATCCAGGCTGTCATCAGAAAGAGCTGAGCTGTAAATTGTTGATTTAATGATTGATTAATGTAAATGCAAAAAATATATATGCCATATATAACTTTTTATGGCACAGAAACCCACCAAGTGGATCTCAGGTATGGAAAATGTAGCATGTAGCATTTAAAGAGCAAACCCCTGCTAATGGTCTTTCAGTGAAGACATCAGGTGAAGACATCAAGTGTAATGAAAATTATAGTTCTCAGTCTGGCACATTTACCCCAGTCACAACATGTTTCGCTTTCTTCATGTGCTAAAAAAAACTGCTTTAAAATCTGACATTAAATCTCCCAAATTCAGCAGCTTTCTGTGTAATGGTGATGTCTGCTGTGCTCTGAAGCAGAAGCTAGCAGACTGAAAGAGTTCCTCGGTAGGGCAGGTTACCTGCGGCCCATGGACGCTCTGCCTCGCCTCATTTGTGGGAAGAGTGGCGGTATTGAGGCAGCAGGCTGCTGACAATCTACGAGAGACTGATAAATTAGACAGATATACAGAGGGGTGACAGTCAGGGTTAGCGACACACACTAGGACACACACACCAGGAATGACTTATCTGAGAGAAACGTAAGGAACTCAGTGCTTTAAGAATAATGAGCTTTGTAAAAAGTTACACTGTAGCCCTGGAGTAAGTGTTGAGTTACAGTGTAACGGTGGATGGGACCGCATAGGCCTAACTGTTCATCTTTAGCCACATTAGCATACTGACGTATTCCTTTAAACTACTTGGTGTTCGGTCTCTGAGACTCTACTGTGGACTGTGTTTAAGTTTAGAATTTACAAAAGGGAAGAGGGTCTTAAAGAAGAACAGATGGTGAGTAGCATATAGCTTAAGAGCTTAAAGGGAAATTCCACCGATGTTTCAAAAGTTCCTTATCATTAAATGTTTAAAATACTTTCTAGAAGTGAAATCAACATGATACATTTTTTGCTAAACCATTTAAAAAAACCTTAAAACAGAATGCAGGGTGAAGAAGAATATGCAGGGCATTGTAAGCAAAATAGCACCCAAAGAAAATATATATTTCCGGGTGTTTTTTTTGTTTTTTTGTCTTTTTTTGTCTAGATTTCAGATTAAAACTGGCAGGAACTTGGTTCTGAACAGGGTCAGACTCTGGTTCAATTTCAGGGCCTTACAGACCTCCAATGCATTAGGAACCTTATACTCTTCTTGCAGTTGTCTACAACACCACCTGCATATGTACAGCCTGTTTCAGTCATTTCTCCTCACTCATGCTGCTTTATGTAGTTCAGCATGAGTGCTGTAGCAGGCAGGGCAACATGGATAGAGGGATGTCAATCAAGTATACTACAACAGCACAAAGGCTGTTCTTTAAAGTAAAATTTAATAACAGTGTAGTGAAAAATTCTGCTGTATATTAAAATACATATTTCACCCTTTTCCTTTATTTCCCAACTATCTATATTACAGATAAAAACTCAGTGTGTAAGTACATATGTAGCTTCAGATGTGGTTTTGGATAGTAAATTAAATGGTTTATTTGGAAATGAAGCCCTGTGATGCCTGGTTCCTATCACCGCCACTATAAAGAAATCTAAGTCTGTACATTTCTCTCTAACGCAACATTTCCAGTCAAAACAACCTGAAGGACTATGAGTACATTTCACAGATTGAATTATGTGAATAGTTTGGAAAATAAGTGAAATTCCCCTTTAATGTCAAATGGAGTGGTGTTATGAAGAGGCAAGCAAAGCAGCGAGAGATTAAGAAGAGGTGCAGAAACTAAAAGTATGTAGGTAAAGCTCTGACATTGTTAAAAGCCACTTCAGCCTCCTTCTCAGATGTAAATGAAGGTATTGAGTGTTAAATACATAAAAAACGATGAATTTTATATTGGCAGTAAAGACACACAGGGGTACACAGAACGCACAGAACTAAACAAAGAACGCGACAACTTAACACAGTGACAACAGTTCATAAAACAGTCAACAACAACAACATTAATATTAACATTTATTCACTGAGAACAGGCCTCGGGTTCCGTGTGTGGGCAGTAGGTGAGGTAAGGAGATGAGACATTATGAAAATAAAAGTGTTCAACTCCTCCGAAGGGCCCTTCCCAGAATTTCCAGGCTATTCCTGGGGATTTGCGTGGTGGCCACTATTGCATAACGGAATTTAGAGGCTTATCAAGGAGCGTGTTTAAACAGATCTATGGGATACGGTAGAAAGAGTGAGACGGTTTTGGTGTAGCTGAGGGACACAGTCAGAGCTGTATGCTTTAATGCTAGATGCTTGCAGCTGATTAGATAACACAAGCTAGCACATAGTAGAGGATCAGACTGGTTTCCTCACTAATTAGGCCTACATGTCAGCAGGGCACCGTGATTCCTACAGTACAAGCCACACACCTCTGCAGAAACACTGCAGCACTTGGAGAGCAGAGCAGGCCATGCAACTTTCTTTCGATGCAAAACTGGAAAAATGTTTGTGGACACCCCTTCTAATGAAGGCATTCAGATACTTTAGGTTGCACCCATGTGTGAATACACACATACACACACAAACACAGCTTGTCTAGTTCCTGTAGAGAGGGAAGTGCTACCAACAGAATAGGACCCTGTTGGTTCCATGCCAAATGACATGTGTGGGCTAGAGAGGGTCTAAAGCCCCCCAGCCTTGAGCTGTGGAACTAACTGTGTTCTCTGGAATTTTGATGATTGGTGCTCCATCCAATACCTTTAGGCTGGAGAGTTGGAGATAAGGTGGGATGGTGATCATCCAACATCCTGATCTCACTAGCACTGTTGTCACTGAATGCAATCAAATCCTCACAGCAATGTATGTAACAATCTAGTAGAAAGCCTTCTCCCTTGGACAGTAGATACAGTTACATTTACTCCAACTTGATCTTGGAAAAAATAATGGATGAGCAGGTGTCCCAATACTTTTGTCCATATAGTGTATTTATACATTCGAGCTATAATAGCCACAGATAGCCACAGAATTGTGCTGATGTGTGATCTGAATCAATAAATTCATGCACCTTTTTTTGTGTAGTGGAGCCCTGCCATCAAACATCAGCAATGTCCAACGTCCTGCATAATTCCTCCTTCTGTGTGATCAAGCTGATTTCAGGGCTGATTAACTTCCAAAAATCCCATCTTATGTATGTCGAGGTAATGACCCAGAGATCTCCACAACTGCCTTTTGACTCACGGAACCCTGTGCATCATGATAAATGATGTATCCTCTATGATAGATCGTACTCCACAGTCCGTTGGGATGCAGCTAGAGGGCAGCAGAGAGGTAAGGGGAAGGTTCCTGAGTCTGCACAATGCACATCCTGCAGTCCCATATGCTGTAGCCCTAAATAGTACAGATCTGTGTGACTGCGTTGTTAATCGTATGGTGTGCCCTTGAGGTCATTTGACCATGGCTCTTGAATCTGTAAGTACGGTACAGTCGCCACATGGCTGTATTTACATTTACCCACATACGGCAAAGACAAAAGAGGCCAACTTCAGTGATTTTAATATCACAAAGAAATACCCAATACAAATTATTATGCTATTAGGCTATTATGTTTACCAGGGGATGAGTCCATTTAATACTTCAGCTGACATCAATACAGAAATAGAACTGGGGCACTGTGCAGAGCAGGTTACTGTGGGACGCTGCTTTATCTGGAAGATGGTGCAGCAAGGTGCATCTGCATTGTCTTTGTATTTGTGCTTTTCTGGCCATGGGATGGAGCCACTGTCTACACCATGACCTAGTAATGCTGCACCTTCAAAGACTTCGGAGAAGTCCGTTATGCATAAGGGATCGAAGACTGTAGCAGTAATTAAGCTGACCAGCAAAATAAGAAGAAAACACAGAGACAGAAGCACTAATGCAGAATTAGCATAACCTAGTGTATAAAAAATCCTCTAAGGGCTGGAGAAGATGTTCTTTTAAAGGCCATACAGAGCAAAAACGAACCATGTAGGAAATGAGAACAGCAGGCTTGGTGATTAACAGGGAGTAAGGAACCGAGGGGGAACTGTTGGGGGGTTCTCATTTTAAAAAATCACAGTAAACGATTAATGTAGTATTTTTGTTAAACCCATTGAGCCGAAGCTGAAAGTCTACACTTCAGTCACACTTCAGTCACGTCAAGAGAAAAAAAAAAGTCGAACTGGCTCTGCTCTGCCCTGTCGTAGCCATAGCGCAGCCACTGTTTCAGCTAACTGAGACTGAAATGACACACGTTTGAGTCTTATAAGTAACGTAACAGCCGATATCCAATGTGTTCTGGTCACTGTTGAGCATCAATGTAACCGACACAGTCTGCAATCATGAACCATAGGATGAGAGATGTTTCATTTTTAGGTAGCTATGCGTGCTGGGTGTGTTTCCGTCTTTGGCTATGACTGTTCTCAGGTAGATCTAGCAGACTGGTTCATCCAGGTTTGCTGACGCTCCTTTTTTATTTGGATTAACTCAACTAGTTCACTAAACTCACAGCTAGCATTGGCCTGTTTGTCGTTTCACCTGTTTTCACTAGTAAGTTATCAATAAATTAGCTCCAGTAGTGCCCCTGCCCTGCAGCACAGATATCTGACACATCATGATTTTGAAATATCGTCCTCGTTTTAAGATACTCACTGTTTCTAAATACGCTGATCTACCTTACTATTACCATTATACCACCCAACCATAGTTGCTGCATAGTTACTGTAGATGTCTTCTCCTGGGTCATATCAGATGGTGTTCAATCTCACTGAGGTAACAGTGTTGTGGGGCTAGGGAGAGTAGGAAGTGCAGTTTGGCGACCTACTTTTGGAGGGCTGCTCTTTATCTTGGGCACCTTTCCTCCACGGCCACGGTGTGACTGCTCGTGGTCAAATTCTAGGTCTTCCAGACGCTGCGTGAGGGCCAGTTTCTGCTGGATGGCCATGCGAAGCAGAGAGTTCAGAGTCTTTTTCTCATCCTCAGCTGCGGCCAGCTGCCTCTGCATCTCATCCAGCTGAGTGACGTACTCATCACACCTGCAGACAGTAAGAAGAATCGAGTCAGGTAATGGCCAATGCACACAGATGCACACTGTTTAGGGCCCTGTATATGATCTGAAATACAGTTCCTTACATTTCTTTCAATTAGCTCCCATTAATTGCATGTATTTGTCATGAACATAGATTCTAGGCTTTAAACTAAGTTACTTGAAATCTCATTTATTTTACTCCAGTCTTGGATACCCAGAAGGTATTATTAATATCAGGACATGTTAGATCATTGACTTCTCAAAAAATCTGGTGAAAATTCCTAAATTGTTAATATTGCAAAATACAGAACAACAAAATATCGCAATGTCAGTTTTTTACCAATATCGTGCAGCCCTACTCCAGACAACACAATACCACTGGTCTACAGTCCAATGCTGGTGCATTTATGCCCCTTCAGCTGATGTTTGGCATTGGACATGCTGACCTTAGGCTCCAGAGCTGCTCCAGAGCTTTCTATGGAGATTATAAACACTGTGTGTGCATCTGGTTGCCTGTGTCAGCAATGGATGCATTTTAAAGTGAATTAGAAATCACTAATTAGCAGTGGGGTGCAGACACTTTTGGACATACAGAGTTTATCAAGATAACAGTAATCAATTGTTGGTCTTCTAAGGGTTAAGCATTGTCCTCACTACAGTGAATGGCTGATGCCTGCTGAAATAAATGCAGTGTACCTGGTGGCAAACATAGCCCTCAGGGAGGAGAAGGTGGCTGCGTCCTCTTTCAATGCCTTGAGCTCATTCCTCAGCTTCATCATGGTCTCTGTTACCATGGATTTTTCATTCTCATATTTACTCTTCAGGTTTGACAAGGCTACCTCAGCAGTCTGTGGAGAAACCAGAAAAGATGCTACCCAAGCAAATGGAAAGGTTGGCTATGCGTAAAGTTCATGAAGACCAGAGACGCACTGATCGATTGGCCAGGGACGGGAATCGGACGGTTTTCAGATTGTGAAGTAGCCTCAGCCATTGTTTACAACATGCCCAGATGCTGTTTAACACTGCTAGAGTATTTATGCTTTAGCATTAATGTTTGTTACATGCTTTAGATAAAATATATAGACTTTTTTAATAAGCTTCTGTGCTTCTTCTAGAATAGCTAAAAATGCTCGTATTCACTCTTATGTAAATATATTTAATATGTATTTAATAGTATTTATAAAAAAGGTTAATCAAAAATGTTTCTGCATGCTGTCATTTATAATTCTTTGAAAGAACGAAAACTGGAATCGGCCAAAGTCAGAACTGGCCAGTCATTCATTAAAAAAACCGTAAACTGAAATCAGCCAAGGAAATTGCAATGGGTGCATCTCTAATGAAGACTTCATAGGTTTGTCAGCACTCCCCTAAAAACAATAGAAAATGGCAGAAGCCCTTTACATAAAGAAGTTACCATTTCAAAAATATGAGGTATTTTTGCAATGAAAAAACTCGTAGACGGTTCCTACCTGTTTGTTGGCCTTAAGAACAAGACGCAGAGTCGCTATCTGTTCCCTCTTGGTGCTCAAGAGGGACTTGAGCTTCAGGATCTCCTCCATGCAGGACTCCTTGTCCTTGTCAAAGATGGGCGCTAACTCCCGTGCAGCTGCCCTCTGTCTAGACAGCTGCAGCGAGCGGTCTACAGCCTTCTGCAGGTGCTTGATCTGGTCCCGAATAATGGCGTTCAGGTTGTAAATGTTCATTGGTTCCTTGCGGAGATCTCCATTTGCCTCTGGGACAGAAGTGGATAGTGAGGCACTGTTGACTGGGGAACCGAAGGGGCTTCTGGTGGGGCTCTGTTGGCTCACTGACTCCCCTTTACCAGTGTCCCCAAATGGCTCCTTTAGGGGCGAATCCTGGGGGCTCCTGGAAAGGTCTGAGGAGTTGATAGCAGCTAAGCGGCGGGCGAGGCGGGGCGACAGCAAGGCCCGTGGGTCATCTGCGCCCTTAAGACTGCCACTGCGTGTCACGCGACTCTGGCGGTAGTAGTCCAGCATGACGCGGTTGGGTGTCTCATTGTTGCACAGGCAGACGTGATGGTAGAGCTGGGCTAGCTCTTCGCTAAAGGTGACCAGCTCATCCTGAGCTGTGTTTAGCATGCCCTGACTCTCGTTTGTCATGGCTGTTGCGCACCGGAGCTCTGCCTCCAAGCTGCAGATTCGGTCGCGGCTGTCGCGGCACTCCTTATCCAGTGACGTCACATGTTGGTTTAGAGCCTGGAGCTTCTCTTCGCTGTGGCTGCGCTCTTCAGACTGGCTCTCCACAGACTGGTTGTACTTCTCCTTCAAGGCCTTCAGCTCTGCTTTCAGGTCAATGACCTCGGTCACTGCTACCTTATACTTACACTCCAGGATCTCGATGCCGTTTATGTCCACATCGTGCTCGAGACAGCCATTCGTGGGCGCGTCCCCCTTCTCCGTCTCCTCGGCGTCCAGCTCCTTGTCGCTGCAGAGACGTTTCATAGCATTGACGCGCTCCGTAAGGCGGTTCACGCGCTTGTGCTGCTCAGTTAGGGCACCTTGCGTGTGTTGCAGCTGGGTCTGGGACTCCTGAAGGTTAGTCAGTAGGGTCGCCTTTTCTCGCTCCACCTGGTGCACAGCAAGTAAGAACAGAGACGGTTTTCAGGTTGGATCACATGGAACATGGATACTTATGGGATATTTTCTCAGCTTGACACAAAGTTAACAGAACTCTTGGCATGTGATTCCTGAAACTGAACTCCAGTGCTGCTTAATTGCTTTTTGATTGTATTAGAGGATTGTATTAGGGGAGTCAGCCATTGTATTAGAGGAGTCAGCCATCTCCTGTGTTTGGAGCTGAGATGGTAAAACTGTATCGATCCTTCTTTGGAAGAGAGCCAGCAATACGGAAAAATTTATATATAAACAAAGCCTGCAACACAAGGGTCTTCTATTCGCTATCAGACCCTGTATGTATGGAACCTGTTATCACTGTATGTCCAAGTATTTAAACAGATCAACATGCCTTTGCTCTCATTATTATTGGTGGTGGAGAAATTAAATTTTGTTGACTGAATTAAATGTAACATGGCCAAATAATTATTATATTCCATTACAAACAATCATATTATAAATTATATTTAATTACCACTGACATTAACCATTAGAACTCTTTGTTAAGTCCATAAATGCAAAAACAGCCCAAAATCAACTCATTTACATATCTACCTGTTACCTATTTACCTATTCATCCTACCACAGTTTAGCCCTGCCCATATATACTGCAGTTCTCAGGCATGTTTTGAGTTTTTTTTTTCAATGAGGCACAGTGCAGGAGAGCCAATCAGAACAGAGATCATTAGGGGTCCAAGCACCTGTTGGGAGTTATGTTCTTATTATGATCCCTTTTCTGCCTCAAATCGAATTATGCAGACCAAACTGTAAGCCGTACAGATCATTAATGATGTGAGCTCAACTGCCAACAAGGGGGCGCTATAGTGCATTGAAACATATTTTTCCCCTATAACTCCTGAACTGATTTGTTTATAATATATATAAATATTTTATTCACTTTTCCTATTTGCTTTAGCCACATTCATTTAGGCCATTCCCATTCGTTTTTGCCTGATTATTTATTTTGCTAATTTGCATAATATTTAAAACCTTGTTTTGCAAGCTAGTTCATCTTATATCCGTCTAAAAGATGCAGCAGTAGAACCGGCCTGTTTACGACGTTGGAAAATTGTATAGCATAAAGCCACACAATGCTGTAGGTGGACCTCCAGATAAAATATAAAGTACAAGAAAAATGTATAGGATATGGGCCTTTTAACAAAATGCAGCAACATAATTATGGCTCATACTTAATAAGTTCGGATCCACTTAAATATTTACAGCTTCTTCTATTCAATTATTTACTGTATATTTAATTATGGCTATTTTATCCATTCCTCATCCTGAGGATACTTTTCCAGGCAGCTGTACTCATCCACAGCCAGCTGATCTCTATGCAGAGGATGCTCTCTGTGTTTCTGTGTTGTCACTGGCAGAGTTTCTATTCTTGTCCCCGCCGTTCTCCCACTGAACACGCCTGTGGCACACACATTCACAAACACACCCAGCATTGCTTTCCAATGAAGCTGCGGAAATGCATGTGCTAGTAACGCTAATCGTTTTGACAGGGCCTCCACTGACAAACACAGGAGATTTCCTTCACAGCAGGGAACTCAGAGAGTATTCCCTAAGCTGACCTCGTGGCGTATTACTCTACTGGAAACATATGATCTGTAGGATAACACCAGCTCTAATAGGCGTGTCTTAACATGTGAGGCATCATCATAATTTGTCTGAAAGAATGAAAAACACACTGTCTGTGCTGTAGTGGAGCCCTGCCTATACATGTAAGAGGATCACACTGATGATATCATTACAATTGATTGAATATGACTACTGCCATGAGTCAACCTATTCCAGGCTAGCTACCTTTATGAGGCTGAAATGATGCCTGGATGCAATACATGTGACTTCCCAATTCTAATGCAGTGTCAGACATATCTGTATGTCCTGGAAATCCAGGCTGATAAAGTTGTTGCTGTTGATGGAGTGATTTTTTTATCTTCTTTAATAGTGTTTTTTGATATAGTAGGCGCTCTAAAGTCATATTATGTTCCCTGAGTGAGTGATGGGTCTGGTAATGGCTTAGATGAAGTAGTGTCATATTTATAGAGATGGTAGAAGCAGGCCATCTCATCCTAGTAAAGAATTCTTCAATCAGCTGGAGTCAATGATGCTCAATGATACAGGTGGTGTGTAGCACAGTGGACACCCTTTGTGCACCTGGGCATGTGTCAAATGTTTGTGGACACTCCTCCCAATGGTTTCACCCCTTCTAATGGAATTCAGCTACTTTAAGTTGCTCCCATAAATGCACATACATAGCTTGTTTAGGCCCGGTACATACGTATTGCCAGTAGAATTTAACTCCCTGGACCAAATAAACATTGACCTGTTCACATCATGCTTAATGCCATGTATGGGCTAGAGGGGTACAAAGCCCCCCGCAGCATTTAGCTGTGTTTTAGTATGAGCTGGCTAGCTGGGGATATGGTGATCATCCAAAAATCTGAATTCACTAATGCTCTAGTCACTGACAGCTGTGCTTCACAATCTAGTAGAAAGCCTTCTTCCCTGGACAGTGGAGACAGTTACTCCAACAAAAGCAGGATCAACTCTTTTTAATCCACTTGATTTCAGAAAAAACTATGAAAAAGCAGGTGTCCCAATACTTGTGTCCAAATAGTGTATATTGGCACAGTTTGTCATGCAGTAAAGCAAGTCTCCTACCACTACATCTGCCAAATGCCAAGTCTAAAGTGACACCAAGGCTCTGGTGTCGGATGCTGCTGGATGGACTTGTAGTCCATGTGGATTACCCTCTGTTTCGACAGGGGGAGCCTCTTTATTTGTGTCCCTCAAACAAACAAACAGCTGGTCTGTCTGTCGAATGCCTGCAGTGCCCAGACTGAGAGCAACAGGGAGTGACAAGCTTTCTGCCGGTCAGTAAAGGAAGCTCAATATGCTGATTAACAAGCTGAAGGGACGAGATCTGTCTAGGAATTGCTGGATTCCATTATTAGCTGTATACTATATATATATATATAGTAGATACAGTAGGTGCCAGTCAGTTGTACAGACAGCAGATGCAAAGACAAGCCCAGATGGTGAAGACACCAGGTTGCACCGGCCATCCTAGCCACTCAGAAGGCTCTGCACAGCAACAGGTATAAATCATCTGTGCTGATGAGGCTCTTCCAAGACAAACTGCCCTGTTGAACTGCTAGCTTCAGCTTGCAGTCCATCAGTGGTGGCGATCACCGAGCAATCGCAGCCAATACTAGAGATGATCTGGATGTAGGAGTCTGGCCCCCCACCGCTAAGATAAAAAGTTTAATTATGATCCTCTTAGAAGGTATAGCAGCAGTGTAAAACAGAGGCTAGGTTAATAATCTCAGGTTGCTCTGCTGAAGCATGTGTTGGACGTAGCATCCTCTGAATTAATGAAGTATTGTGTCCTATCACAACAAAGAGGCTCTTCTTAACAGTCAATGAAGTTAACACTAGAGTTATGGAAGTTATCACGAGAGCTGTGGACATTTTACTCAAATGTTACTCAAAAATGTCTTCACTAGATCTTCTGAAGTTTTACCAGAGCTTCTGGAGTTTTTACTAGAGCTTCTGAAGTTTTTACTAGAGCTTCTGAAGTTTTACTAGAGCTTCTAAAGCTTTCACTAGAGCTTCTAAAGCTTTCACTAGAGCTTCTGTAGTTTTACTAGAGCTTCTAAAAATTTCACTAGAGCTTCTGGAGTTTTTACTAGAGCTTCTAAAGATTTCACTATAGCTTCTGAAGTTTTACTAGAGCTTCTGGAGTTTTTACTAGAGCTTCTGAAGTTTTACTAGAGCTTCTGGAGTTTTTACTAGAGCTTCTGAAGTTTTACTAGAGCTTCTAAAGCTTTCACTAGAGCTTCACAACATTTCACTAGAGCTTCTGGAGTTTTTACTAGAGCTTCTGAAGTTTGTACTATAGTTTCTGAAGTTTTACTAGAGCTTCTGGAGTTTTTACTAGAGCTTCTGAAGTTTTTACTAGAGCTTCTGGAGTTTTCATCAAAGCTTCTGAAGTTTTTAACTTTAAGGAGTTTTCACTACAGCTTCTGAGGTTTTTACTAGAGCTTCTGAAGTTTTTAACTTTAAGGAGTTTTCACTACAGCTTCTGAGGTTTTTACTAGAGCTTCTGAAGTTTTTCACTTTAAGGAGTTTTCACTAGAGCTTTCAAATGTTTCACCACAGCTTTAAATGTTATCATTAGATCTGTAGTTATCTAGTTAGTTATGACTAGAGCCATAGATGTTTTCATTAGAAATTCCTAAGTTTTTACATGAGTTGCTAAAGATTTCACATGAGCTGTTAAAGTTCTCTATCACTAGAGCTTTAGGAGTTACCACTACAGATTCTAAGGTTTAATTAGAGCTTCAAATGTTAGAATTAGAGCTGTTGAAGTTATCATTAGAGCTCCTGAAATTTGCACTAGAGCTTCACTAGAACTTAGTTATTTAGATTATAGTCTCCCAAAAGTAACTAAATGTTAAATAATGTGTTCTTTTAGAAACCAAAATAAACCCCAATTGTGTAGATCTTTCCACACAGTAGGAAAACTAACCTGGAAAAGCTGTTGTTTCAGTTTCTGGATCTCAGACAGGTTGAGTTCACTGAACAGATCGGACACAGGATGCAGAACCTCTCCCTTTCTCGCTCCAGGACGGTGGTAGTCACCATTCATCTTTGGCCCATGGCCATTGCACCCATTACACCTGTTACTGTCCTCATTATTGGGACTGGAACCAGTGGCAGAGGTGCCGTTAGTGGTGGCCTCCTCTGCAAACTTGAATCCTTCCACAGCAGAGATGGTTATGTGTGTGCTGGCTCCATACACACAGTCATTCAGGCTGATGTGGTGGACTAGTTCTTTCCTCAGATTGTTCTTCTGCTCCCTCTCACTCTTCAGAGCATCCAGGGCCTCCTCCAGCTGGCCCTCGGAGATGTCTTTCAGTCGCAATGCATCCTCCAGTTGGCTGTTCAGCAGGACTGTTTCCTCCTCCAGTACTTTTATCTCATGTTTCAGACCCTCATACTCCACCTGTGGGTAGAAGAAGTTGGAGGAGAAAGGAAGGTTATGGGAGAGAAACCTCATATATAACTCTCATATACATGTATACACTGTATGGACAAAAGTATTGGGACACCTGTCCATTCATTGTTTCTTCTGAAATCAAGGGCATTAAAAACTGCTTTTGTTGGAGTGACTGTCTCTACTTCTAGAGAATTGCTGTGAGGATTTGACTCCATTCAGCTCCAAAAGCGTAAGTGAAGTCAGGCAGGTTTGACGGTCACCATCCTACCTCATCCTCAGCTTTATGCCCCTCTAGCATTAGGCATGGTGCCAATAGATTTATATTGATCTGCTCTAGAGAGTCCTATTCTATTGGCAATACTTCTCTACAGTGTGTGTGTATATGTGTATTTGCACATCTGTGTCAGAAATGGGTGGAACTTCAAGTAGCTGAATGCATTCATTAGTAGGGGTGTCCACACACATTTGGACACATATTGTATTGTTGCTTGTGTAAATGTGTGTGTGTGTGTGTGTTTCTGTGTTTACCTGATTCTGCTTGAGTGTGGAGACCAGCTTCTGCAGAGTGATGTTCTCCTCCTCCAGCTCGGTGTAGTCCTGCAGCAGCCTGGCCTCTCTGAACTTGTACTCCTTTATCTCCTCTCTCATCCTGCTCTTCTGCAGCTCCAGCATTTCATTACTCTGCAGCAGAGAAAAGGGAGGAGGCCGGAAAAGAACAATCAGAGGGGGTAAGTGAGAGAAACTGGAGAAAAACAGGTGGGTTCATATTTATTCACACCAGGTCATGTTTATCACAGTCTGACAGTAGTGGCACTGAGGGGACTCAGACTGCTGCCCGAATCTATTACAGATGAGTAGTATTTATTGCACGTGTGCAGCAGTGCACATTAACTTGCAACTGGGGCAGTGAAGAAAGACTTGTAAGGAATAACAGCATCTGCTCTAATAATAATGCATACTTATCAAAAGAGTCTCCCAACTACTGCCATGAGGGAGCAGGACTGTTGGTTTATTGAAGAGGGAGTAAGGCCCAGAATCAGTGATTAGGCAGGACAATGGAGACCACAGTAGAGTTCATAAAGAACAAAAGGGTAGGCTAGAATTCAACCACTGATCAGCCATAAACACCTGCCTAACATTGTGTAACACTGTCTGCTCTGCCATATATTTTCTCGAACCTGTGCATTGATAGTGGGCTGCTGCTCGTCATTTTTTTTGTGTTTCACTACGAACACGATGGGCTTTTCTGCTGTCGTCTTGATGCTCATTTGTTTGATCTGCAACCATAAAACGGAGCTCTGATTGGTCAGTCTGATTTTAACGCACCTGTACAATGCAAATAATGAAGCGAGCAGCAGTGTGAAGGACATCCTTAAGATGATAAAGCATTTGTTCTTTAAACATGACCAGGGACTGCAGGTGAAAATTAGCTTATCGGCTAACTCTGGCACACTCTTACACGGATGTCTAAACTGAAATGTTGTTTAATGTGTAAATAAATAAATACAAAAAAATAATATAAACTCGTCACATGTTTTTCATTCTGTGAAAAATTGCCTTCATTTTTGTATTTAATAATCTTTAAAATTAAAAAATTTATTAAATTAACAAAACTGACTCAAAGACTCTCCCTATCCTCTGTGAAGCCATTCACGCATTTCAAAACACTGCTGACCAAACACACAGGGTGAGAGCCCAGTGCTGACCGAAGGTCCCAACACACACACCCACACAAGCACACTAACACATACACACATCCAGAAGTGCTGACCCAGACCCTCGCCTGTGTGTGGAGCAGAAGATACTGGGATACTGGCCAGGTCCTGTAGAGACAGAGAGATGGCTGGGACTGACAAAGCCTCCTCACTGCTTAACATTCTGTTCACACGTCTCATCTCAGCTTGGAAGCTTTGCGATCTGCAAGTTTGAACCCCCCCATAATCACATGGGGGCGCTCTTCCTATTTCCTCCTGACCGTGGAGAGCTGTGGTGCCTAAACTTGAGATCTCCTGTCTCTTTACTAGCTTGCAGTTAGACAGTTGCGCCACCCTAGAGCTATAAAGCCATGGGCATACATTATATGTCCAAATGTTTATTTGTGGACATCCCTCCTCATGAATGCATTTGGCTACCTAAAGTTGCACCCACAGCTGACACAGATGTGCAAATGCACACACACAGCTTGTCTAGTCCCTGTAGAGAAGTACTGCCAATAGAGTAGGACTATGCTAAAGGGGTCCTCCAGCATTGAGCTGTGGAACAGTGGAACTGTGTTCTCTGGATTGATGATTGGTGCTCCATCCAATACTTCTGGGATGAGTTGGGGAGCTGGAGACGATAAGGTGGAGTGATGATTCTAAAACATCCTGACCTTACTAACGCTCTTGTTGCAGAATACAATCATATCCTCACAGCAATGCCCCAAATTCTAGCAGAAAGGTTTCCTATCTGGACAGTAGAGACGGTACTCCAACAAAAGCAGGATAAACTGTTTTTTAATACTCTTGATTTTGGAAGAAACAATAAATGAGCAGATGTTCCAATATATTTGTCCATATAGTGTCCAGTGAGCTCGTATGTAGAGTGATTTTACAGCTCTCGAGTGGCCCTACGGTCTAACTGCTGCTCATCAAGTGTGAGGGGATCATAAGTTCAAATTCCAGCACAGCCTCAGTGCTCCATTGTCAAAAGTCTCTCAGTCTGGGGTCTTCAAGTGATAGGAGGACGTTCTAATCTGCAGACGGGAATAAACGGTAAACAAACTGAGGGGAGGAGCCACAGACTAACCATCTTACACTATATTAGATACATTTCAGCTGCAGGTCAGCTGAGGCCTGACTCAACATGTCCTGTCAACCAAACTGAGATGCAGATGTAAAAAATGTGAGTTAGGGGAACTTTTGACTCACCTCAGTTGAGATAACTCAAAAACCGCTCTGTAATCAGTTACTCAATCGCTCCATCCATCTAAGGGCATCTCTTAAAGCTGGCTAAGATTTTGCCTCTTCAGTCCAGAACGTCTAATATCTATAACTAATCCGACGCAGATCAGGCTAAGATGCTGCTTCACTCTGGCCTACAGACGACCTTGAAAAGCGAGCAGTGTTATTGATTACTGTACACAATGCTGCAGCTCTGCTGGAGGATGTGTTGTCTCAATGCACATTCACAGCACTGCCACAGCAGCCAGTACAGATGAGCTGGACATGAAGTCCAAAGGATTACTGATCAATTATCACTCAGCATGGCACTATTGTAGAGCCAGTAATCAGGGGCTCCACGCACTCTGGGGTCAGGAGCAGTGCAGCAGTACATGATGCTGGACATTACCCAGGAAAGAACCGAGCCAGGAAACCCCTGCTGCAGAGCCACTGACACAGCCCTACTATACTGTAAAAAAACACATACTACTACATACTACTGGAAAGCCAGCGCACAGAGAAGCAGCAGCAGTAGAGATAAAAAAATCACCATATTAGAGCTGACTGTATAAAATAACAGGCTAATTTATTTATTTACTAATGGTGGAATAACGGTGCGGTTCAGACAATGGATCATGAATATAGTGCTATACTGTGCTTCTGGATTCTTATCGAGCCAGTATTAGACCGTAGAGGTTGCTGTGTTCTGCTCACAGGAACATTAAAGTGTAAAGTAGGGAATGGAGGGAAGTAGCTAGCTGATTACCCCAGTGAAGAGGTTGCAGTATAGTGGAGGATTAGAATAGGGGGGAATGAAGGGAATGGGCTGGGACCCATGTGTGACCCCAAGTATACAGTGCATAGGGACTTTTTCTCCTTTTTCTGTAGTATTTCACCTAAAAGATTTTTTATAATAAACAAGCCTCTTTAGATTGTAACATTGTAAACATTTGTCAGATTCAATTAAGAGCTCACAGCCGTACAGTTTGGATATATAGACTGCCTATTGGTTGACTCTGTAACGTTCTTTGTTCTGATTGGTAGGCAGAATTAAGATGTGTGTGCTACAGCTATTTTATTGGTTAGTCTTTGAAGACAAACCTCCTGGTCTTTGTATTTACACCGAGCACCTTGTTGGACAGCCCACTCTTTCCGAAAAGGTTCAATTAGCCAAAAGGTTCAAAGACAATAGGTCAGATTCATAAAGCTCAGCTAAGCTTACATGTCACTTTGGTACCACCAATCACATCCACTTCTCAGTGCACATTTGGGTGTCAAAATGAATAATTCTTAAATTAACTCATTTATTTTTATCTTTATATCATTAATTTTCTATTTTCCATAAAAAGGGGAAGGAAACATAAATAAATATGAATTACAATCAGAACTCACTGCTTAATGTACACAATGTCCTGATGAATAAACCACAGACAGGGAGTTGGTGATTACACCTAGCCTGAGTACATCTGGGGTCACAGTAGCTCGGAGTTATAAATATCTGAGTTATCAGAGTTCTAGATATTTTAATGAGAAATTGCTAAGAAAGCATAAAATGCTCACAATACAACTATTATCAGTTTCATCAGCAGCGGTAAACAAACCGCGGAGAGCGACTTTATTTTCTGCTTCAGATTCAATTATTATCTACCTGGGATCAGTGGCTCTTTTAGCCAAAGAAAAGAAAACTGCTGTGGACAAGGTGTGTCTGATAAGATGCACTAAGAACACTGCTGTTCGAAATACTGGAAATACAGTCAGAATAAAGGTATTCTCAATGAGAATCTGAATACATGCATGTACTTTACTTACACTGAACTCTTAGAGCTATCTGAGTTATCTGAGTTATGTGCCTTTGGTGTTAACAGGCCTAGAGTGTGTGTGTATGTGTGTATGTGTGTGCCTGCGTGCGTACGTGTGTATGCAGTGTCTTTATGCCGACCTCAGGCCATTCCTCTTATTCTCCAGCTTAGCAATGGATTTGCCCTCTACAATGGACCATGGCGACAGTCTCTGACCCCAACACCACCCTCTGCCTCTGATGACTGCTGACATGCGCACACACACACACACACACACACACCCACAATTCCTCACACATACACAGATGCACTCTGGATGACCCTGGTGAATCCCTGACTTCCTGACCCAAAGGTTCACGCCAAAGGTATATGATGAGTAATGTTTGCACTGTACCTGTGTTATGTAATGTTACGAGTAGGGGTGTAACAGTGCACCCTTTGCACTGTCCAGTTCAGCGCTCGGCTTCTCGGCCACAGTTCAGCTTGGCTCATGGGTCCAAAAATAAACATTTTAAATAATACAAGAAGATCTGTAAAAATCTTTAGAACAAATGTGTAAAAAAGCAACAGTGCATGTGTGCACTGTTTACTTTCGCAAAGATAGAAAGGACTAAGTACCTGGAAATAAATAAAAATTTGATGTACAGTACAGGCCAAAAGTTTGGACACACATTATCATTGAATGTGTTTTCTGTATTTTAATGACTATTTAGATTGTAGATTCTCACTGAAGGCATCAAAACTATGAATGAACACATGTGGAGTTATGTGCTTAACAAAAAAAGGTGAAATAACTGAAAACTGCTCTGACTACTGCTTTGCACACTCTTGGCATTCTCTCAATGAGCTTCAAGAGGTAGTCACCTGAAATGGTTTTCAGGTGTGCCTTATCAGGGTTAATTAGTGGAATTTCTTGCTTTATCAATGGGTTTGGGACCATCAGTTGTTTGTGCAGAAGTCAGGTTACTACACAGCCGACAGCCCTATTGGACAACTGTTAAAATTCATATTATGGCAAGAACCAATCAGCTAACTAAAGAAAAACAAGTGGCCATCATTACTTTAAGTCAGTCAGTCCGGAAAATTGCAAAAACTTTAAATGTGTCCCCAAGTGGACAAAAACCATCAAGCGCTACAGCAAAACTGGCACACACGAGGACCGACCCAGGAAAGGAAGACGGCACATTATACGCCTTCTCCTGCAGTCTTAATAAAATGTCTGTGTCATGCTTTGGTCAAAATTCCACAAGAATCAAGCACCACTGTCTGAACAGCCCTGTCCAGAGCAGCCGGTTCACAGAATAGCAGTATGCAACAATATACAGATTAAATATTGTGTAGCCACAGCAGTGTAAACATATGTGAAATAAATGATAATGAGCCACGGCTCGTTCTTAGACTTTACTTCTGAGTTCATTCTCATGTTTTTACTTCACATTTACTTCACCTTGAGTTCACATTTCTCTATTCTAATCTGACTAGTGTGTTAAATCACTCAAGATTTCAGACCTGGGCTGCCCATAAAGAGCTGACAGGGTTGTCTTTTTTATCATTATTCTTATTCATTTTATTGATTTATTTTTTACAGGCAGTGGAAACACCCAAAAGTATGTGCACAGATAGTCACATACAGTCAGTAAAAATGAATGATGACTGTTTTGCTACATAAAATGATCCTCTTAAGACACAATTATCCTCTTAAGATTAACACTTTAGATTAGCATGATTTCTGAGAGCCGTGGTTGTGATATGCACAGAGCTTGATCTAACAAAGCTGCAATTCTGTAGATTCTGCTCATGTGTGCCAGAAACGACCACTTTAAATAAGCATACTGGTCACCATTTATTGTTACCCTGATTAAATGCAGTAATAATTAGCTCTAATCTATTCAACTGGGCTTCTATGCTCCCAGTCCAAACAAACCACTTCCTGTCCAAAAACAATGAAAACATTATAGACCTTTTTTATAGCAACAAAAACCCAGCAGGACACAGAGAGCTGTGCCATAATTCCTTCGGCAGCCGATTTAAGTGAAGCCAGTTCGGTTTAATAGGATTAGCAGTCTTGCTGGCTTAGTCTGATTAGTCCTGTTGTGAAATATGTGTGTATTTCCAAAACGATTTTCATGTATATCTCTGATTCTGATTGTGGGTGTGGGACTGACCTCTCTCAGCTCTTGGAGCAGTAAGTTGAGGCGTTCATTTTCAGCCTGTGAGTTGGAGGCCACCGAGCGGCTCAGCTTGAGCTCCGTCTGCAGCTCCAGTTGACGGCTTACGTAGTACGCTTCTTTGGAGGCAGACTCCTGCAGCAGCGTCTCCTCATTCGTCTCGCCGTCCTCTGCCACTTTACGCTGGTTAGAGTAGGCCTGGCCAAACGCCTGCAGATACAGATACAGTGAGGGTCAGAGAAGGATGTCAGGAAGGCTGACAGCTCACTGCAAAATGGAATTATGTAAACAATGTAATGGGAATTATAGCATCAGCTGAAACCCCAGGACTGATTTACTGCAGCAGACGCTTCAGAACGTCGCATAGTGGCAGTTTGAAGCTGAATAGGCCTGTCTGGTTAGAGTTTGGTAATAGATTTTAATCCTCAGCCTCAGGAAACTAGGTGAATAATGCAGGCGCTAATGTGCATATGTGCATATACATCAGTATGAAAATAGCAGGAACTTTTTCGCAAGAAAGGCAGCCTCCACTCTCCTCACCTGCAGAGCAGCATTATGCACTTGAAGGTAACTGAGATAATATTTCACCTCCTTGCTCGGATCAATAGAAATAGTGTTCCAATTCTCCTGACACAGGTTTTCACGCCGTCCAGATCCGGCATGTCATGATTAAAGTGTCCTGCCCTGATTGGAAGACCACAGCAACTATAAACAGGCATGCGGAGCAAGCCAGAGAAACCACACTGCACACTGTGGGTCTGCGTCCAGTCCTGCCTGTCCTGTCCTATCTGTCCTGTCCTGATAGAAAATATCAATATCAAGAGAAACAAACTTTAGATCACGGAAGAGATGGAGTGATTTTTGGTTGTTGGAGTAGAAACATATATACCCAAAATATATTTTTTGACCAATGAAAATGTACCAATGTTTATGCTTGCTAACTAAAAAAGCCCCATTTCTACATTTAAAAATTGTATTTTAAAGCAGCATTATGTGAGCAGTGGTATGTTTTGCTCCTGGGCGCCCCCTACAGTCGCATAGTATAATTTACTTTTACACCACTGCTCTAAATACAACGCTGGGGAGCATCAACATGATTTTAAGGCTGCTAATTTAAGATTCAAATTCTACATAACTTTGCTTTAAATTACTAAGCATTGCAAAATCAAGCGTTTTAATCTGCAACAATTACAGAAAAAAATGACCATAAAATCCTAGTGCTGCAAGACCAAATTGCAAAAGAATAAAAATGAGATCGATAAAAACAACTGTAAACGTACCAGGCTAACCCGTGTACTACGCCTGGTAGTACAGAAGAAGATGCAGAAATGCTGTATCTTTAAGAGAACACAAATCCCTCATCCAGTCATTCACTTTCAATGGTAAAGGTTGGGTCTCAGCACATGAATACATGATGCCAGAGACCAGATCATCAGCCATATAGAGCAGCAGTGATAATAGTCCCCTGTGGAGCAATCCTTCACTGCGGTGAGGTCATTATGCGCTAAAGATGACTGGGATAAGTGCTGTACCTATAGACCTATAGACCACAACTCTCCACCAAGACAAACAATGGAGAACTTACTGGAAGAAAAAAAAGGGGGGGGGTTATGCAGTTCCCCATGAAGGTCAGAAATCGATGTAGGGCGAAAAGCAGAACACCTGAGTGAGCGTCCCAGAGGTTAAAAGAATTGCTGACAAGGTTGCAGGCAACATACGGTTAGTCACATACTGCGCACATCGCCCTGCCATGGCTATTAGAAATGAATATTTCATACATTTCTGAGAGAGCCATATGTATGCACTGCACAGAGAGTGCACTTTATGCAGGTTCTGAAGCAGGAGGGTGCTGAGGGTGTTTCTCAGGAGGATTACTATAAGCAGAAAAGAGAAGGAGCAGGCAGGAAGACAAATCTGCTAGCATTCCTTTATAGGCATAAGCACAGGCCTATAAAGACAGATGTGGGTCCATTGAGAACTTGCATGTCTCCTCATAAAATCCTCTTCCTCACAGCTCTTTCTCAACAATGCATTATTCATCAGCTAAGTGGTGGTTTATTCTATGGCTTGTTTGCGCTGCTGCCGAGCTGCTTCCTCACTGCAGCATTTTATCAGCAGTTATTAGCGGAGTATTTGTTGGTCTGCAGTGTTCCCAAGGCTGGACTCTACCAGCGGCAGGGGTCATTTATCATGCTTAGATTTGCTCTGCTGCTGAGTTTAATGCATTGTAAAGGAGGGGAAACCCTCACTGCACAGTGGTATTATGAGTATGTTGTAAGTAGGGGTATCCTGATTGGTTGTTAAATCAGCAGTATATATACAATATTCTGTATATATATATATATATATATATATATATATACACACACACTATATGTCCAAATGTTTGTGGACACCTCCACCTACTTTGCTGACACAGATGGAGCTGATAACCATTATCCTGTTGGCACCAGAAGTGGGCTAGAGAGGCACAAGGCCCCCAGGCTTAAGCTGTGGAGCAGTGGAACTGTGTTCTCTGGAGTGATGGATGGTGCCCCATCCAATACTTTTGGGATGGGTTTGGGGAGTTGGGGATGAAGTAGGGTGGTGATCATCCAACATCTTAGTCAAGCTCCAATATCTAGTCGAAAGTATTCCCTGGGCCACTCAGACAGTATACACACACACAGACGCACACACACGCACACACACATGCATATAAATCTATATTTACATAAAATGTAGTTCCAGCAGCCAGTATGGTGAGCATGTTTGAGGGTACAGTGCATCATCCACAGCATTACTAAAGAAGCTAAACACTATATGTTCCGCATATAAAACCAGGAGTCCTCAAAAGGGTCCCCCATCTGAGCCTTTTCACATATCTTTTCACATAGCTGAGCAGCTGCCAAGCAATTACTGATCACCCCTCTCTCAGTGTTAGTTACGCTGTCACAGAGGAACAATGAGGTTACAATAGATGGTCTCAGAATGTGAGACTGGCTTTTATACAGTGAGCTCCACACAGCTAAACTGAATGACATGTAAAGACTGGAGAAGAGCTGAACACTTGAATATGCAGCAAAGGAGTCATAATGACACCCTTCAGGGGCTTAATGAGAGTCAGTGTTCCTGCCCTGTCTGCCACACGCTCATACAGACCAGGAGCTAAAGCCAATAAGCTCGGGAGACACATTTACAGCCTGCTTTAGAGGAGGTGTGAAGGTGGGGTTCAGATATTGATGATCAGACAGGCTTGGGTTTAGGTTAGGGTTAGGGTTTAAGGTTGATTTTAGGGTAAGGTTAGGTTTAGGATTTAGGGTTGATTTAGGGGTAAGGTTAAAGTTAGGATTAGGATTTAGAGTTGGTTCATGGGTAAGGTTAGGTTTAGGATTTAGGGTCCCGTCAAGGGTAAGGTTAAGGTTAGGGTTAGGATTTAGAATTGATTTTAGGGTAAGGTTAAGGTAAGGGTTAGGATTTAGGGTTGATTTAAGGGTAAGGTTAAGGTTAGGGTTAGGATTTAGGGTTGATTCAAGGTTAGGTTTAGGGTTAGGATTTAGGGTTGATTTAAGGGTAAGGTTAAGGTTGGGGTTAGGATTTAGGGTTGGTTCCATGTTAGGGTTAGGGTTGATACAAGGGTAGGGTTAAGGTTAGGGTTAGGATTAGGTTTTAGAGTTGATCCAAGGGTAACGTGAAGGTTGGGGTTAGGATTTAGGGTTGATTTAAGGGTTAGGGTTAGGGTTGCATTCAACAGACAACCATTTACATTCAGTTGCACTTAAATACACATTCAGTTGAACCTGAGTTGAATGTCAAGTGAGCATCAATGAGGCCTCTATAATGGATCAATCCCAGTGAAGTAATACTGAATTTTCTTTTTTCTTCTTTTCATTGCAAGATTTTTAAAACAATCTTTTGTGGAAAAGTCAACATCAGATTCAGATTTTTTTTTTTTTATCTCAAATTGGTGAAAGTCAGAGTCTGCGTAAAAACTGCTTGAATGGGTTTTATGAGGAAATCTCTTCTTCAGACCAGTTGGTGAATGAGGCCTATGATTGTAAATGTGCTTCTTCTATGGCATCACTCAAAGCACCAGCTGAAGCACCTTTAGTATTTTAAGAGTAAACCGTTACAGACCTTGAAAAAGAGCAAAGCAGAGAGAGAGAGAGAGAGAATTTACAGCCCTGGCCCGGTTGTCCTGTTGTTAACTGTCTCTAATTTCATTAAGAATAACTTAATAAGGTGGACGGTCGATACTAATTGCCACAAACAAGCTGGGGGGTCCATCAAACAGCAAAAAATCCCATTAACACCAACAGCTTTGCTTTTCTTCCTTCACTTTGATTTCTGTACTCGAGGGATGGGGCCACTTTAAGGGTGGGGTGGTGGAAGGCACATGGACACAAAGGCTTTGATTAATTCAGTTCCAGCGTGAATAAGCTCTTATTGTGAGCGCCTGTCAATATTCCTGGAGCTTGCTGAGGGCTCTCTGCCTCACAGCTGCGCTCTGGGGCTCCAAGTCCAACTGGGGCTCGGCATGAGAGACAGGGAGAGAGAGGGCGAGAGAGGGAGAGAATGATGCAGGGATCAGTGCTATCTGTTCCACAGAGATTGGATCTTGGACGCATAATGTAGGAGGCAGATGGTTTAGCGAAGGCAGTGTGAGCTCAAAGCCCACTTTCTCCATCTGTTTCCTGTTATTCCGAGCAGGGGGGTGACTCTGTGACGCAGACGCGCTTAGACAACTAGAGTTGTACCCAACCGCAAACTGTCTAACTCAACCAAAAGGCCGGATTTTAAGTTGGCTAATCACTCTCCAATCACGCAACACCAATCAGACATGGCAATAAACACCCCAACATCCGAAATAGTAGTCAAAGCAAATTAGCTTTCAATTAGCTTTTGACTAATGATTATTCTTATTTTTACACTTTTTTGTTTCCGTGGCAACAAATTAGGTGTTGGCTTTTGATGTAAAATATGCTTACACATTCAGAAGTGTGCCCACATGGATGATTTTACCCTTCTCCCTGCGGCATTCGCTCTCAGGCACCCACTGCACTCCACAACCGACGCACATGAACAGCTTCTGTAATGCAGAACAATGGAAACGCAAGCTTCTGTAATCCAGGCTATTAATAGAGTGTATCTCCCTTTGCTGCCTCTACTCGTCTGGGAAGGTTTTACACTAAATGTTGGAACATTGCTGTGAGGATTGGATTGCATTCAGCCATAGCAGCATTGGTGAGGTCAGGTTCTAATCTTGGATGATTAGTTCTGCATCAGCAACACCACCCCAACTCATCCTAAAGGTATTATTGGATGGAGTTGCTAGGATGTTGCTGGACAGCTGCTATTGGATCACAGGTGGTTGCTATGGGTTTTTATGGTGTTCCTAAATGGTAGCTATGGTGTTGCTAGGTCTTTGTGATGGCATCTCAGGTGGCTGCTCTAGTGTTACAAGGTGGTTGGTAGACAGTTGCTATGGTATCACAGGTGGTTGCTATGGGCTTTTTATGGTGTTCCTAAATGGTAGCTATGGTGTTGCTAGGTCTTTGTGATGGCATCTCAGGTGGCTGCTCTAGTGTTACAAGGTGGTTGGTAGACAGTTGCTATGGTATCACAGGTGGTTGCTATGGGCTTTTTATGGTGTTCCTAAATGGCAGCTATGGTGTTTCTAGGTCTTGGTGATAGCATCTCAGGTGGCTGCTCTGGTGTTACAAGGTGGTTCGTAGACGGTTGCTATGGTATCACAGGTGCTTGCTATGGGTTTTTATGGTGTTCCTAAATGGCAGCTATGGTTTTCTAGGTCTTTGCGATAGTTTCCCAGGTGGCTGCTCTAGTGTTACAAGGTGGTTGCTAGACGGTTGCTATGGTATCACAGGTCGTTGCTATGGGCTTTTTATCGTGTTCCTAAATGGCAGCTATGGTGTTTCTAGGTCTTTGTGATATCATCCCTGGTGGCTGCTCTAGTGTTACAAGGTGGTTGCTAGACGGTTTCTATGGTATCACAGGTGCTTGCTATGGGTTTTTATGGCGTTCCTAAATGTCAGCTATGGTTTTGCTAGGTCTTTGCGATAGTTTGATAGTCCAGGTGTCTGTTCTTGTGTTGCTAGGTGATAAATATGGTTGCTAGGTGTGGCTGCTGTAGTATCACAGGTGGTTGCTTTGATATTGCTAAGTGGTTACTAGGTAGTTGCTATGGTGTGGTTTAATGGTGGCTGGGTTGTTGCTGGGTGGTTACTAGGCAGTTGCTATGGTCTTGCCAAATGGTTGCTGTGGTACCCTATGTGATTGATTGAGCATTACCAATGTATTTCTATCATCGGTACATAGCAAAAGGTTCTTACATTTTTTAGCAGCTTTCTGTCCATAGAGTGTCCAGAGTGATACCACAACACACCTAACCGATAACTAATGGACTTCCGGTACCGGTATTTAAGAACTTGTGAATGCATTTCCCTTATAAGTGCACTTGTTTTGCTGCTAGCTGGGTCTAAACAAAGGCACATTCCAGATACAGTCCAAGCCATGAGCTGGCCAGCGAACCTCTCATCATCCCATAGGAGCGTTGCTCTCTATCCAGTGTTCTGCACGGTTTCATTCACTGCCAGGTTTATTAACATTTCTGCCTCGGGCACACAAGCTGTCAGAAGCAAGGACGATGGGAAGTCTCTCGGATGCCCCAGGCCAAAATTCTTCACGAGCAGCAACTCCAGCCATCCCAGCACTGCTCACTGCCCCATCTGTGAATATGCTCTTTTCTGCACACTTAAATGCACACTTTGTGACATGCACATGGGGGGGGGGGGGTTGGCAGGTCTTAACACATCGTATTACCAGCATCTCCAGTTTCATTACTCATACAGTTCTGCAGCCTGATCTGTGTACTAATGTAGAAGGTCACAGTAAATATTATTAATAGTAAAAATGATAATTTTTCCTAGTAGTGTGTGTAGTTACAAGCATTAAGGGTGAACATGTAGTGAGAGTCAGTTGAATGTGTTAGTTTCCCGGCTTAAATTAAACAGGGATTTACAGGCAAACGTCTAGGAGAGTGTAGAGCAGAGCAGGACAGACAGCAGACTTCAGTACCACGGAGAGAGACTGACTGACATTACACCACTTACTGTAACATCTGTGCTGCCATACGACAGCTGCTAGTGGTTATGTCTGTGTACGTATGTACATATGCCGTCATTGTATGTCATCATCTCCACTGTTTCACTTTTTGCTAACATGTAATTCTGGCAGTTGTTCTTTACATTGAGTGAAACGTTCATGAGGAATGGACCAATAGAAATGCTCCAAAATGACTAAGTAACATAGAGTATACAGTTTTTACACTGAGATCCATTAAAAGTTAAGAATGTGTTTTCTTCTCCTCTAAAGCTGCCATGCTGCAGATGAAAGGATTTTGTGTGATGGTGGCAATGTGTGTGTGTGTCTGCTGTGTTTAAGCCGAAATAAAGCTCATCCTGTAATTGTTTCTAGCACCTCAGATCAGTTTGTAGTGTGATTCTTCAGATGAATGAAGGCCTACTTCATTCATACCCACACACAATCCCTGTCAATACAAAATCCATGAGTGAATGAAGGGCAGCTGGTGTTTTTAAATGCTGTAAAAATATGTTAGATTTAACAGTGGGGATGTGAGAGTAAGTAGATAGACAGACAGAGAGAGAGAGAGGGGGGGGGGGGGGAGAGAGAGAGAGAGAGAGAGAGAGAGAGAGAGAGAGAGAGCAGATATTGCTTCTGGCGTTTTGTTCCAGTCAGAGCGGTGACGCAGTAGAACTGTCAGTGTGTGTGTGTGTGTGTGTGTGTGTGTGATTGGGTGGAACAGGACAAAGGTCTTTTTTATTTTATGTTTATTTATTTATTTGTTTATTTATTTTACTGTGCATCATTTTGGATACATCTGACATTACTTTTATGTTATTTTAGAATTTTTAAAAATATTTATTTAAATTTTTTACATTTACATTTATTTTTTACAATTATTTATTTTTATTTATTTATTTTTTAAGTATTATTTTTATAATTATATACATGCCGGTGCATCATTTTGCACACATCATTTATTTATTTATTTATTATTAGAATTTCTACCAGTCATTTTATAGTCATCTACAGATTTCTGCATCATTTTAGATTTATATGAAATTTCTTTTATTTATTTTTTATGTTTATATATATTTATATGTTTATTATTGTATAATCATATACATGCCTGTGCATAATTCTGCACACATCTTAAATGTATTTATTGCTTTTATTTGTTTATTTATTATCATTATTAATCTTTTTTTAATAATTATTATTTTTATTATTATTTCAATCAGTTATTTTACACTCTATAGATCTTTACACCTTTTTGGACAATTAAATGTACTTTATTTTTCTTGATATACCTGATAACAGCGTATATCATATACATACAGGCCACCGATGATTGGCTGCATTCATCCATGTCCATCCATCCAGCTGCTGCCCACACACTTAGGATAATGCACCAAATAACGACTCCAGACTTCAATTTTAATATTTTGCTTATTACTGATTCAATCCTGAGGCTGAAAAACCGAAGTAAACAAATGAATCCATGCTGTCGCTTCGCAAACAGAGAGTGATGGTAAAGCAAACAGAGAGGCGCTGTCTCAGACACTGCGTTTGTTTAACGCCTTCCACTACAGCACATCCACTACATGCACTCATGCATAATGTGTGTTTTGTGTCTGAGTGTGTATGCAAGTGTGTATGCGTGTGTGTCTCTTGTCTAATTTGTAAAGGCCGTTTAGCACTTCCAGTTGAAGCTGGCTCTATACCACATACCACACCTGCTTTCCCAGAATCACCAGCACTTCGCTTCTCCCTCTTCTCCACCTTAATTCCACACTTTCACAGAAGTGCCATGTCGAGACATAATGCCACACACACTGATGCTCTCATGCTCTCATTGAGACACTGTGTACCAATTGTATGCACAGTATTCGTTTTGACTGGTTTGAGTATTCCCCGGGTTAGACTTTCTCACAGCTTACCAGTGAAAAAAGAAGCCAGTACTTTCCTAACATGCCTTTAGCTCCAGTTTGGCCTGGTCTCCATGGCAACACATATTCCCATAACTAGCAGAGCCTGGAGGTGATCAGTTGCTCTCCAGTATCAACAAGACCATGTTCAAGTTTACTGTTTTTCCAGGGTTTTATATATTAGCACTAGCAATGCTCACAGCAATAGGAGGGTAAGGACTTAACACAGTATCTCCTCATATACACGTGAAGCCAGAGCCAACGCCTCTTGTCCAACTGCTGCCAATGCAGCATCGCCAGGCAGCTGACATACTCTCAGGAAGGCACCCCAGCTCCACCACACCAGCTAACATACACCTGTGCCAGCCAACACTGCTTAATAGTGATGAGGGGCTCTCAGTTGTGCTCTCTCAGACTCTGGCCGCTGATGGCAAAGCGGCAAGGCTCAGCAAGTGTTTCTTGGTTGTGTTTTTGAGAAGACACCATGATACAGCACAGCGCACAACTGATTTTCTCACAAATGGTACATCATGCAAAGCCAGGTCAGGTCATAGTGAGATCCTAGTCATCAGCTTTGACTAATTCCAAAATCTCAGAGCATGCCAAGCTTGTTTGTCTCTGTCTGTAGGTGCTGTAGAATTCCAACAGGGGAAGAAAGACAGACACACATGCACACACACCTCAGGCCAACAAACCAGACAGCTGTTACTGTACTTCAAACTGAGCAACAGACAAGGAAGAGAGCCAAGACTCTCACATTCATTCAGCTATACAAACACACACACACACACACACACATACACATTTCAGTAATCACATCGCTGATGTGGAAAAGAATTGGGATGCAAAGGGAAAGACTGTTTCTACTATTCAGGGAGGGCTTTCCTACTAGATTTGATTGCATTCAGCAACAAGAGCAGAAGATCACCACCTCACCATCTCATCTCATCCCCAACCTCCCAAACCATCCCAAACCTACCATCAAGCGCTTTATACCCCTCTAGCCTACACCTGGCATTAGTCTATCTATTCTATTCCGCACTACTTCTCTACATGGACTAGACAGGCTGTGTCAGCAATTGGCGCAACTTAAAGTATCAGAATGCATTAATTAGAAGGGGTGTCCACAAACTTTTTCAAATGACGTGTATGAAGTATGAAGACAAAGTAAGCAAACCTTTTGGATTTACCAGTATTTCTGCATTGATTACTAATAAATTCCTGATACTGATCCAGCATGACTAATATCACAGTTGCACTGTTCTTGAGCACATTGAGTAAACATCTGTAGAGCAGGCTAGAAAAAGTAAGTGTGGGTTTCACAGCTGCTTTGCCCATCAAATAAAAGCACACAAAGCCTGAATACGGACAGACCTGTTCTCTCAAGAAAGACTGGTTAGGTAATTAATGCATATGCACTGTATCTGCATGTCTGTCTTTTGCCCTCTGAATTTCTGAGCTTGTAGCACCTATAGCACAGGCAAGAGGCACAGTGTGTGCATGTAGATGAAAAACCAACCAACCGGACTGGCAGAAAGCTCTGACCACCCTCTACAATGCAGATTACCCACTGACGCTGCAGTACATATGGAGCCGGCAGGGTGAACTGACTTCCTGCTATTGTTTTTTCACATGTTAGAGGAGTCTGCTGTGTGCAGTTATGTGTGGGAAAGAGTGGGGAGAGGTGACGCTTATTCAGGCTCTCGGGAGGCTTGTGAGTTCAGGGTGGAGTCTGATTAAAAAGCTTATTCTGTGGGAACAAAGAGCGAGAGAAAGAGAGAGAGAGATACCAATCGAAGAGTAAACTTACATAACAACAGAACAACAGGCAACACAACGTTAACACAGGAGGCAGGAATCAATGGAAACGTCCGAGGGCTTTCGGCACTCTTTCTATACTGATGGTGTGCACAGCAGAGCACTGCAGTTTTTGTTCTGGACGGCTACAGCGCTGTATTTTTAAAACTAGGGACTCCCCAATCCGTGCCGAGTCTCTCTTAATGCTATACTATTGGCACAGTGTCCTACATTCAGGAGAGCAAGAGGAGGGTAGGACCCTACTTAGCAAGACACTGGCCTGAAAGAGAGGGAGAAAGTGTGTGTGTGTGTGTTTTCATACACTTCCAGGACAAATATGTCTTGACTTTGTAGGATAAGCAAAGAAAAAAGTGTCATGAAGTTCTTAAAGAGAACAAAGCTGACGCTTCAGCAAACACTCCCTGCTCTCCTTCCTTGAAAATCAGAACTGCTTGTTCTCTTTCTGATGCTGATGCTGCACTTTAACATCACCTGTGGAGAGAGCTACCTGCTTCAGGGATGACATTTAAGGATTGTTCGCTCAAGACGTCTTTACGCATCTTGTGGTCTGCTCTTGGGCTTGCTTGGACTTGCTAAGATGTCCTGATTTTACCCCCTGATCCGTCTCTTAACACTGACTATCGGCTGATACTGATCCGATATTTGTGTTTCTATAAATGATCACGGGTCGCTCTGAAGAGTTTTCTGAATTCCAGCGTGGTTCTGTTACAGGAGAACAACTCAACAAGTCAGCTGGTGAAATTCCTTCCCTTCCCTCCTAGATCTTCCACCATCAGCTGTGAGTCAGGAACCACAGAAAGCGGTTCAGCCACTGAGTGTCAGACCATGTAAAAATGTTACCTGAGTGCTGAGCTTAGGGCATAGTGTAGGAGAGTCTCCAGACCTGCTGTTAGAGCTGCAAATAGGGGGCCAACTCCATATTAATGCCTATAGGTTTAGAATGGGATGTTATAAGGTGTAACATGTAGCTGTCCAAATACTTTTGTCCACGTTTAAATTGGTTAAAAAAGACAATGGTTTTAATGGGGTGCCCTGATTTGATCACATAACTGTAGCTAAGTGGAAGAAAGACGATTTCTCCTCTCATTAAAGCCATAAGAAATGGTGGGCTTGGGTTAGAGGACAAGAGAGAGAAAGAAGGAGCAAGAGAGAGAGCGAGAGCGAGAGGGGAGCAAAACAAAAACATCTTGAGAAATGAATCTGGCGTATATTATGTTACTGTATAAAACCTCTTTAAAGATTATGTGTTATGCAAGCTTCACAGGATTACACAAGTAAAGACCCTTAGATTGCAAAGCCTGCTTCTGTTGTTTCTAATGAAAACTAAACAGATTAACACGAGGTAATGCTCAAGTCTGGCCACTATTGCATGTTTGATCAGTGTGATTCCAGCATTTTTATCCATTATCACAACTATAAAGAGGGTTGTTTTTATGCCAAATCATGAAATCATGTCATTTTTGACAAAGAGACGTGTGTGAAGAACCTCTTAAAGGTTCAAAGAAGACCATGTTAAGGTCATTTACTCATTTGAAGGTTCTTCAGACTCATAAACAGTGTCTTGTTTACAAAAAGTTATGTAAATGGTTCTTTTGTGGCATCGCTCAGAGAACCTTGACCATAACAGGACTGCAACAGTTGTATGTGATGCATTTGTAAATTAGTAATTAGTACTAATATTAATATTAATATTAGTATTACAACTTTATTGTCCCAGTACTCTCAGCATTTGCACCAAGCAATGAAATGTGCTACCCAACATGACACAGAGTAACTAATAAATCTGGACGCATTCATTCCTTAGAATTGATTGCTAAATGTACAGCATCTTACACGACCATATTTAAGCTTATTATGGTTGAACTATTATATTATTATAATATGAACTATTTTACTAAGCCGTTTTAGAAGCCCACCTCCTTACTCTACTTTCTTCTTCTTCTCTCTCTCTAGTGGTAAACACTAGGCCAGACCAGGCTGGCAGTAAATCAGGGCAGCGGACGAGCCTCTTAAAAAAAAAAAAAAGGCTGCGTCCTCAACTCTCCCATAAACAATGTCATTCATTAGACAGCCCTATAGGCACAGTGTCCTACATACAGGCCAGCAAGAGGAGACTTTCAGGAGGATAGGACCCTACTTAGCAAGACAGAGTCAGAGGGCCACAGAGGGAGAAAGTGTGTGTATGTTTGTATGTGTTTTCATACACTTTGTGGACAAATATGTTCTGACTTTGTAGGATAATCAGAGAGCTACAGCTTTTGGGCCCACAAGTTCCCGGGTGAGAGAACAAGGCCAAAGCTTCAGATAAAACTTCAAAAAACTCTTCAAAATAAAGATGCTTTAAATGATTCTTTTAGTTATGCCACATTTTTCTGCGATGAATGAGTGTGAAGAACCTTTTAAAGGTCTAAAGAACCTACACTTGATGTTTGCCAGAGTTTGACAAAGACCAGTACGTCTGGAACATGCATGTGCATTGGACAGATGAATCAATTGTTTGCTCTTTGACTCTTTCTGATGGTAGATGCTGTCCTTCAACTGTGGCTACACATCAACTGAGACTTCTTACACATATTGTGGTCTCTGCTCTTGGGCTGAACTTGCTAGGGCGGTCTGATCTGGCCATGTTGGAAGTTATTTTAAAATGTTCTCCACTTGTAAATGATTTAGCGGACAGTGGAACGGCTGATGATGCTCTGAGATCTTTTTAAACCTCTTCCCAGACTCGTCTGCACCTACAGCCTTATTTCTGAAGGTTTCAGAGAGCTCTCTGGATCTGGCCATGGTGATCTTTACCACTTACTGACCAACAATTAAGAGCAAACCAGACTCGATGTCTGAGGTTTACATAAGACACACTCCTCCAGAATCCTCCCGAACCATGTTCTGATCATCTGCAGCTGATTCTGATGGTTGGTATTTAAGTATTAATTAATTTGGGGGGTTCTGACTTATTCTTTACAAGGAAATTTCATTTCTATTAACTGAATTTTACATTTTACTCTTAACATAACATCAAACAACCAGATGTTTAAATAAACTAAAAAAATAAATAAATAAAAAGTTTTGATGGGGTGTCCTAACCTTTTCACATGACTTTATGTCAAACTTTATAAGAACTAACATGTGTGTGCGTGTGTGTATGGCAGTAAAATAAGGGAAATGAATGGACTGGTGACGAGTATTTGTAGGCCATGCACCCAAAGGCACACTCTAAAAGGCAGCAATGGCTCAGACACACTTAGACAAAGAGACGGGGACGGCTGAGCGCTGGACCAGAGTGCTCTTAACCACTTTACACACTTTACTGCTTTGTCACTCTGACTGCTAGTGTGAGTAAATGTGCTCTGTGAGCTTCAAGTGCATTCGCTTAATAGTGGGGTTTCAGTGCGGATGCCTCATTAGATGTCTGGCACTCAGAATGTGTGAGTGTATATGTATGTGTGTGTGTGTGTGTGTGTGTGTGTGTGTGTGTGTGTGTGTGTGTGTGTGGAATTAGCTCAAACCCGCCCCCTCCACCACTTACTCTCTACCACTAGTATTTTGCTCACGCCCACGCACCTCACTTTCCTTTCTATGTTAAAGAGGAGAGCTCATTACCCCATTAACCCCTTCAGGGATTTCATTTTGTACTGAATATATACTGCATGTCCAAATATTTATGGACACCCCTTCTAATGAATGCATTCATTAGAATTCTCACTGTTCAGCCCTGCGTTCACTCCGGTTCAGTTAAACTCTCGTTTTATTGGTCGCCTCGTTAACAATGACACATGATGGGCTGAGTTTAACAGATGTTTAAACAGGAGGGAGTGTATTTGGTGGAGTTATGGGTGTATGTAGGTAATGGAAGTACCCTCACTGATTACAACACGCTCGGAAGCCGCTCAATGCTACTATTCACACTTCAGCGTTAATGTTTGTTCCATGCTTTAGATATCAAATATATAGAAAGTCATTTACAAGCTTCAAATGTCTGTGCTTAGTCGAAAAAAAAAGCTAGAAATGAAAGGTATATTTGATATGTAGTTAACCCCTTAAACGGGCTATATTCCGCTGGCGGGCCGAAAGTGTTATTACAAACGTCTATTACTGAAGAATAGGCCCACCAGTTTGTACAGAAGTCCTGTGGTTACTGAAAAATACACCTTATTGCGTAATAAGCCTTTCTGCGTTAAAATATGGGTTAATAGCAATAATGGAAAGTAGACCAAAATTTATATTCATTTATAACTTAACTTAAAAAACGGAATCAGCCAAAATTTGAGGTTTTCATGGGGTGTCCTATTTTTTTCCATGACCGTCTGACCGTAGGAGTATTATGGGTTGAAGGGTTAAAACATTGAGCTCGGTAGTAAAATCAGCTGTAACTATGCAGTGCAGCTCATCATTGTATAATAATAAGACTATACCTATGCCTTTCCTATACAGATTAAACCAGAGAGCGAGAGACAGAAAGAGAGAGAAAGAGAGAGAGAGAGAGACAGAGAGAGAGAGAGACAGAGAGAGCGCTGAAAACACAGTAAATGGAGCAAAAGAAAGGGATTGGATGAATATAAAATGACAGTCATATTCACAGATAAGCCAGGTTTGGATAATAAGGATCATTTCCAGTACTCAAATACGGGACATCTGAGACCTCCTCATTACAGCCACTCCATATGGCTCCGTCCTGCAGCAGCAGAGTGTGTGCTATAATAATCAGTCCACCAAGAGAGCTTAGCGGCTTTTCTTTTACTGCTGCCTCTGAGTTTGCAGTCTTAATAGTTCAAGTAGGCCAGTAATCAATACATACGCCTGCGGGAGAGACAGCTCGGCTCCTTTTCCTCAGCCCAAACTCTCTGCAGCACAAAGACAAAGGCATTTTTAAAAGCAGTAGGAAAAACTCAGAGCCCATGGCGCTCCACACACAGAGAGAGTAACTGTTAGATCACAAGGCACAGAGCTCAAAGCAGAGCTATGAAGGCACAGGGCACACGCTTACACACACACACATACTTTTGCTATATATACACTTATAATGGCAACTCAAGTTAACAATGTCCGAATGTTTGTGGACACCCCTTCTAATGAATGCATTCAGCTACTTAAAGTTGCACCCATTGCTGATACAGATGTGCATATGTACACACACATAGGCAGCTTGTCTAGTCCCTGTAGAGAAGTAGATGGAATGGGCAGTAGAATAGGACTCTCAGAGGCAAATGAACATGAACCTATTGGCACCAGGTGTGGGCTAAAGGGTTATAAAGCCCCCCAGCATTGAGCTGTGGAGCAGTGCAACTGTGTTATCTGGAATGATAGTACTTGGAATGATGGGATGGTTTAGGTAGTTGTTGAATGCAATCAAATCCTCACAGCAACGCTCCTCCAAAATCGAGTAGAAGACAGAGACAGTTACTCCATCAAAAGCAGGATAAACTCTTTTTAATACTCCTACTTTTGGAAGAAACAATGAATGAGCAGGTGTCCCAAAACTTTTGTCCATATAGTGCGTTCCAGATATGTCCCATATGCGGATAAACGGTTGTCATCAAATGAGACAGTCAGTAAGTATCACATAGATAAAACAGTGGTAAGGATGGCCGGAGGCCTATTTGCTGGTTCTGGTATTGCAGATTTCCCATGTGTGTCTCTATTTTCAGACAAAATCAGAACTGTCTGGTCTTAAAATGTACCAAGGACACACGCATTTTACTGAACCACTGTTCAGTGTCCTCTCTGTAGCTGTTAGCTAAACATCTCTGGCTCGCTCTCGCTTTCATACTGAGTTCATACGAAGGACATCACTAGCACTGTTCATTGAGTAAATACTTCACCCAAACAATGAGCAGCTCTAGCTCACAATGCAGCTGTAGCATAAGGATCAGTCAACACTGCGGACAGAAATCAATAGCACGCATGCTGTCTGACTGGAAAACCCCATAGGCCTTTCGGCCTAAAGGGGTGTGTTGATGGGGGTGGCGGGGGCGTGGCTGGGCAGGTTTGCGTATCTCCGGTCTGTATCGATTTGGTTCCTCAAGACCCCTGCTGGTGTGAATGGGGGAGGAGAGGGGTCCTGTAATAGATCTTCTCTTGCCTTTTCTCAGCCCTAGACAAGCAGATGGTGGACGTAACACCAAGTGCAGTGACGTTTCTGTAGCTGAAAAGCTTAGGTGTATAAGTCAAACTTGGTCTTGGTTCACCAGAGTATCTCTGAAGCACCCCAGAATAGCCTAGAATAGTAAATAATGGAGTCTTTGTTGTCATATTATATCAAGTACTGGACCGACGTACCTTATTATTCGATGCAGTTTAATTTACTAGAATTAACCAGTGTCTAGAAGAGTGGTGGAGGGTGGAACAACTTAACTCTAACTTAATTAACATTTTGAAGGTGATACATGCAAAGGCAGTGTCTTAGTCCCCTCAGACTCATTAAAATCTGCCCCCAGGGTAGTTGCACTACATGCATGTTCACATTAGTAAACCGTATCATATAACTTGGAGCCTCCTGTGTGCTACAGTATGTTCGACCGCCATATATAAGACGCCTTTATTGTTGGATGCGCTGATCTGTGGGCAGTCTATGAATGTAAAGCTTTATTAGATCCCATTCCTCACATATCGAAATCAATACAGCCACAGCATCATCATTTTATGCTGTCACAGAAGATCAATAGACTCAAAGGCAGAAATATCCACTTTTGTCTCTACATTACAGGGTTAACATGTTACTAGGAAATCACACATATGGTAATATATAGATTTCAATGATATGACAAATATTACAACACAAGCAGTTCATATGCATAGATTTGCCATTTATTAAAATATAGGTGGTATATATTCCAACTTTTTAAAATGTGGCCATTTTCAAATATGGGGCATATATTTCTACCTTTTATCATCATATAGAAACATATACAGCACTGGAAAAATTAAGAGACCACTTCATTTTGTTTAAATATTTTTTTTATATCTATATGTTTGGCAGCCGTTTTATTCCAGACATTTCATCAAACAAAGCTGAGTTACCTGAATTTGCAGACTATCAATGGCATAAAGTCCCAACAGCAGTGTGAAAGACTAGTGGAGAGCCAGCTGAGACATGAGAGCTGTGACTGTCCGTCAAGATTATTTCACCATAGTGATTTCTGAATTCTCTCACAGTTCAAATATTAATTATTAATAACACTAATAATTAATTATTAGTGTTTAAATTTCAATAATAACTTCTCTGCATTATAATTATTAGTAATTTCTTTGTATTATTTGAGCAGTTGTAATTTCTGCGAATAATTGCTCCTAATAGCTATATTTTTATTATATCATATTATAATGTATTATATAATTTTAATAAATACATACATTTATGTCTTTACCATCAATCAAAATATATGTATCCATATATTATGCATATGTATCCAATATACTATACTTAGGTATACAATATTTACACTAATCAGCCATAACATTAGTACCACCTGCCTTCGTCTGAGTAGGTCCTCATTGTGTTATCATGTGTTTGCTCACTAGTGTGTGTGTGAGTGTTCCCTGCATGGATGGGTTAAAGGTGAAGGCCAACTTCCATCTATGTCCAACACAACTGGTCTTCTCTTAAAATCTTCCTGTACACAGAAGGACCACACACACGCAAACACACACATACACACTTTGGCCAGTAAGCACATTTTGAACACCTATTTTGCAAGTCCATGTTTAGAGACACCTCCCAGAGCGACTGTGTTTCACTGTTTAATATTCATTGAAAACATAAGTGAGAGAGAGACTCAGAATGAGAGAGAGAGAGAGAGAGAGAGAGAGAGATGAAGGGTGGGGGTTGGGGGAGGTGGGGGGGTCACCTCCGGCACTTCATGCCGGTCTTTCATGAGACTAGCAGGCACAGTAAAGCTCATCTACAAACACTCGCTGCTCCTTTGAACACAGAGCCGAGAGATAAGCTGATATTATCCCAGCGGTTCAAAGAAACACATGCCCTGACAGCTGGTTGAGGTGTGACCAGTGAAGGATGGTGTGGTGGCCTGTGAGTGAATACCAAAACTTTAACGCCACTAGTCTGAACTGAATCTCTGTCAGCAGTATCTTTAGGGGTGTAATGGTCCACACGGTGGATGAAGACTGAGGAGTCTACGCAAAACCTAGAAAAACATAGAAATGCTTTGACTGGCAGCACAAACACTTACATGGGTTGTGTATCAAGTACTTGAAGAAGAAAAAAAACAGCGCTGGGAAATCCTGCTGTTTCTGATCTGATCTTTTAAAAAGAGAAATTAATGGACCGTGGATTCATGGAGAAACGGTGAGGGGTCCTCATTTCACTGTGGTTAAGGTTAAGTTCAGAACAAGGGTTAAGGTTAGGGTATAGGTTAAGATTAGGTTACGAATAGGTTTAGGTGTAGATTGAGGTGTAGATTAAGGTTTTGTTAAAAACAGGTTTAGGTGTAGATTAAGGTGTAGATGAAGTTTAGGTTACGAATAGATTTAGGTGTAGATTAAGGTGTAGGTTAAGATTAGGTTATGATCAGGTTTAGGTGTAGATTAAGGTGTAGGTTAAGATTAGGTTATGATCAGGTTTAGGTGTAGATTAAGGTGTAGGTTAAGATTAGGTTATGATTAGGTTTAGGTGTAGATTAAGGTGTAGGTTAAGATTAGGTTATGTTCAGGTTTAGGTGTAGTTTAAGGTGTAGATTTAGGTGTAGGTTAAGCTTAGGTTACGAATAGGTTTAGGTGTAGATTAAAATAAGATAGTCCTTTATTAGTCCCGCAGTGGGGAAATTCTCAGTGTCACAGCAGAAAGGGATAGCAGACACTCAGTTACAAAAATGTAGATAAATAATTTACACTATATACACAATATAAATAAATATAAAAAAATCAATAACAATATTATTTACAGCAAATGACTTAATTGCACATGGGGGGTATTACACATAGTATTTTTGCATTTAAGGTGTAGATTAAGATTAGGTTATGATTAGGTTTAGGTGTAGATTAAGGTGTAGGTTAAGTTTAGGTTACGAATAGGTTTAGGTGTAGATTAAGGTGTAGGTTAAGATTAGGTTAGGATTAGGTTTAGGTGTAGATTAAGGTGTAGGTAAAGCTTAGGTTATGATTAGGTTTAGGTGTAGATTAAGGTGTAGGTTAAGCTTAGGTTACGATTAGGTTTAGGTGTAGATTAAGGTGTAGGTTAAGTTTAGGTTACGATTAGGTTTAGGTGTAGATTAAGGTGTATGTTAATCTTAGGTTACAATCAGGTTTAGGTGTAGGTTAATCTTAGGTTACAATCAGGTTTAGGTGTAGATTAAGGTGTAGTTTAATCTTAGGTTACAATCTGGTTTAGGTGTAGTTTAAGGTGTAGGTTAAGATTAGGTTATGATTAGGTTTGGGTTCAGATTAAGGTGTAGATTAAGCTTAGGTTACGGTTAGGTTTAGGTGTAGATTAAGGTGTAGGTTAAGATTAGGTTATGTTCAGGTTTAGGTGTAGATTAAGGTGTAGGTTAATCTTAGGTTACAATCAGGTTTAGGTGTAGTTTAAGGTGTAGGTTAAGATTAGGTTATGATTAGGTTTGGGTTCAGATTAAGGTGTAGATTAAGCTTAGGTTACGGTTAGGTTTAGGTGTAGATTAAGGTGTAGATGAAGTTTAGGTTACGAATAGGTTTAGGTGTAGATTAAGGTGTAGGTTAAGATTAGGTTAGGATTAGGTTTAGGTGTAGATTAAGGTTTAGGTAAAGCTTAGGTTAGGATTAGGTTTAGGTGTAGATTAAGGTGTAGGTTAAGCTTAGGTTACGATTAGGTTTAGGCGTAGATTAAGGTGTAGGTTAAGCTTAGGTTACGATTAGGTTTAGGTGTAGTTTAAGGTGTAGGTTAAGATTAGGTTATGTTCAGGTTTAGGTGTAGATTAAGGTGTAGGTTAATCTTAGGTTACAATCAGGTGTAGGTGTAGTTTAAGGTGTAGGTTAAGATTAGGTTATGTTCAGGTTTAGGTGTAGATTAAGATGCTTTGTTGGCTCTCGTGCCTCCTTCTCCTCTCTGTCTCTCTCTCTCTCTCTCTCTCTCTCACCGCTGCATGTAGAGAGAACTTCTCACATACGTCGTTTTTCTTTCCTTATTCTGTATATCTCCAAAATACTTTCAGGACGAGCTGGGGAGTTGGGGATGAGAGCATCCAACCTGACTTCAATAACACTTGTCACTCTTGTCACTGAATGCAATCAAATCCTCACAGCGATGCTCCTCCAAAATCTACTAGAAAGCCTTTTCCCTGGACAGTAGAGACAGATACTCCAGTAAAAGCAGGATGACCTCTTTTCCATACCCTTGATTTTGGAAAAAAACTATGAAAGAGCAGGTGTCCCAATACTTTTGTCCCTATGGTTGTACATTACTACTCCATGTTCCATGTAAACTAGTCTTGTCACATTAACATGCAGCCATCCTTCTACCAGTGCAAAGATAGCAGCGGCAGCCCTGCACAGCTATTTACTAGTACAACAATCACAATTACACCTAATTCAGGCCCACCGCAGGAGAGCGGGCTTCAACTACTGATGCTAACAAAGCCCCCTTTAGTAAGACACAGGGCCAGAAAGCAAATGATGTTAGACCCGTGAACAGTATGGCTGCATCACTGTCTGCATGTGAAGTCAGCGGTTAATTAAAATGACGCCTTCAGGGCTGATTCTCTTGATCTTTGAGGAAGCGTGGTGAAAAGAAAGTAATTACTGGCACACAGACCCATATCCTTGAGGGTTGTTCAATGCCCTAATGCCTCCATGGAGCCTTCTATTGTAGTAGATAGTATGGGTGCATTTACAGCGAGCGTACACAACCACTACCTTCTACTGTTTCTTCATTGCAGCTTCCCTTTAGGACCCGTTCCAGACCTCATAACATTAAAACCACCTGTCTAGTATCATTTAGGCTCTCCTCAACCCCCCAAAAAAGCTCTGACCCATCGACACATGCAATCCACAAGACCTCTGAAGATGTCCTGGCAGTAT
>NC_132890.1:6481533-6581533 GCF_030463535.1 Salminus brasiliensis
GGACATGGCTGGTGTATCCTTTCGAAACCTTTAGTGACCCAAAACCCTTCAGAGAGGGAACAGCCGCTAGTCATAAGATGCTGCTGAGGAGGAATTTGTTATGAAATGTAATAGAAAACATAAATTTCCATCTGCAGTCTAGACTTTCGGCCTTGTGCCTTCAACCGCAGCACACCAGTGCCAATACCCAATGGTAAAGCAGCACTCCCTCTTGTGTATACTTGTATTATTAATATCCACACATCAAAGGAAATCTCTATTAATATGCCAGGTTATTACAAAAACATGGAATTAGCTCTGGCCATTATTACTCAGCTACTACTACCAACTGTTAGCAGCCTACAGGTTGTGCTTGTTGGTGGCAGAATCTTTTACTGTGATTTTAGTTAATAATGAATGAAATTACCTTTTAAAGAAATAGCAAACAGTAAGCTGCTGTATAAACACACACAGATGACCACTCACCGACCACTGTTTTAGGTTCTGACTGTTGATATTCAGTGTTCAGTGTTTGGTTTCTGTCCCCTCAACCACTCTTGTCTGGATATTTAGGGGATTTGGGCCGCTGTCAACTCAGGCACACTGCTACTACTGTGCCGAGGCACATGTACCAGCACCACCCACACTACAGTGACAGTTTTGAGAGAGTGGTCCACTAGCCACATAATATGAGAAGGTCAGAAGTATGCTCTATGGTGGGTGTGGTCCGCTCAACAAGTACATTCATATTTGTAGAGTAACACAATGCGGAGAGAACACAAAACGGAGGTGTAGGCCAAAGAAGTACATTATATGTCCAAAAGTATCCGGACACTCTTTCTAAAAGATGAATGTAAGGGTATTAAACCCCATAGCATTGGGCTGTGGAGCAGTGAGACTGTGTTCTCCGCCAGGATGAAGCTCTACTCAGTACCTTTGAGATGAGTTGCAGTGATGTTTGTGATCTAGGACTAATTATCTGACATCGGTACCCGACCTCAATATTTTGCGTACAGCACTTTGCGTAAAGCCTTCCTCAAAGAGTAGAGGCCATTCCTAAAGCAAAGGGGGTCTGAGCTTATTATTAATGCCCTTGATTTCAGGAGGAACGATGGCCGAGCATGTGAATACAACCTTTCGAGCATGAAACATGAATGAAAGGTCTGACAGCAGTGGATTGTTGTTCTCCACTAAATGCAGATTTGGACCTTTAAGGCAATGGTTCAAGCTGCAGCTGAATTACAGGTCTTCGACATGGTGCTTAGCTTTTTTTTTTTCATGCCCTTCCCTGACATTGCGGTAAAGGGCAGCCGAGACAGTGAGCAAACACTTAGGACTACCCTGGGGAAGGAGAAGGACTCGCATCTCTCTGCTTCAGCACAGGATGTGCAATCACAGCAGATATCACAGAGGACCTGCTGAAAGACCTTTGTCCTTTCCTTCAAAATAAGCCACCGAAAAGATGCCATAGAAGACGGAGGATCCTTTGAAAGTACATCTTAGCAGAATTGTGAGACGCAGAATATGAGTGTATAAACATAATGTTAAGATTTTATGTCTAAGCCAATAATCTTTTAGGCATGTGCCAAATTGGAAAGCCTTCTGTTTTTAAAGGATCTTTGCAGGCCGAACAAGAAGTTCATTTTCTGTATTCACTTGCAGGTTTCCTGCAAACGTGCCCAGCACTACCATATAAACTTCACAGCCAGACCTCTAAATATCAACTTTGCATAAAACCAGATTAACCCCTTAGCACAGAGAGGTTTAATACACAGTACAAACTGGTGGGGCTATTCTTTGGTAATAGAAGTTTGTAATAACACTCTACAAATCTTAAAAATAAAGGTGTCAAAAAGAGGACTCTGCAATGATGAAGTAGAAAAACTGCTTGATTGATTCATTAAAGAATGAGAAGCTTGAATGTGAAGATCTCTCTGGAGGAGATAAACATGAACATATTGGCACCACCATGCCTAATGCCAGGTGTGGACTAGAGGGGTATAAAGCTCTCAGCATTGAGCTGTGGAGCAGTGGATCTCTGTGTGTTCTCTAGAATGATGTCTGGTGCTTCATACAATACTTTTGGGATGAATTGAGGAGTTTGGGATGAGGATAGTCCTGACCTTACCAACACTTATGTTGTTGAGTAACAGTTACTCCAACAAAAGCAGGATAAACCCTTTTAATGCCCTTAATTTCAGAGAAAACAATGAATGAACAGGTGTCCCAATATTTTTGTCAATACAATGTCTGTATTGTTAGTTCATTCATTAGAGCTTCTTACAGCACCTGAAATCGAGACTGTTTAGAATGTGTACATATTTCTAAATGCTCTTAGTGTATACACCAGTCAGCCATAACATTAAAACCAACTGTCCGATATTGTGTAGGTCACTTTTGTGCCACCAACACAGCTCTGACCCATCGATACATGGACAGTTGGTGCTACTCTTTAGTGGGCAAACCTCTTAAAATCCCCATACCCAACATGATGTTGGGCCACCCGTTGTCCTTTTTGGAGTCCTTTTGGTAGGTATTGACCACGGCACCCCACAAGATCTGCCCTTTTGGAGATCCTGACCCAAATTTCCAGCCATTTGGCTCAGTATGGCTACGCTTCCAAACCAATCACCTTCAAAAACTGACTGTTCACTTGCTGCCTCATACATAGATCCCACCCCTTGTCAGGTGCCATTGTAATCAGATAATCAATGATATTCAACCCACTTCACATTAGAGGTTTTAATGTTATGGCTGATTGAGAGAACCAAAGCTGGTGATGATCATTTCAAAGCTTTTGAGCCATTTCAGGTTGAGATATAAGTGTAGTTGAGATACTGTATGTAATAATATGCCCTACTATCTCTAGTATCAGAAGGTTTGGCACATGGACTAGGATGAATTTCCATATTACAGGGCACAAAGGTCTGCTGTGTCTTTAGTGTCTGCTGCCCTGATGCCTGATAAAGCTGCCGCTGTTGAGAAGAAGGAAGGAGCATTTGGGTCCTTAGTGGGTTCTTGAGTTTCAGGCGGAGTGTGCCGAACGGGCGACGCATGATGTATTCTCATATCACGTTTGATTACATTAGTATTATCTTACTGGGACTGCTGCTCCATTGTGCTCCTCCAAATGACTGAAAGTGGTTGTAAAGAACTGAAGCCATGTAGGAATTAATCCATAAAGAAAAAGCTTTTAACTTCCACTCTCACTTACAAGTGTCTCTTGAATAGATCTTAACATCTTTAGACTTTCATAACATCACAGCATCAGACTGCAGGCACCGAAAAAAAAAAAAAACTGCAACTGTCTGCTCTATAAACTTCATACACTCTCTCAAGCTCCATCCAGAAATCTCAGTGAGTTACAGTCCATGACCTGACATTTACAGAGTCATCCTGCGGAGCCAAAAGTTAATAGGTCCAATTGTTTTAAATTATCTTTAAAGTCCTCCATTGGACAAAGGGCCAGTAACCTAAATCAAGACTGGCATGAATAGCAGAAAAGTCCCGGAGAAGGAAAAGGTTGTGTTGAAAAGGTGATGTCATCGTCTGTGGCTCATTACTATGTCCTTAGAGTCTAAAGATACAACAAGTCTTAAAAAATCCCTTCTTCTAGACTTAGACTTATTTAACACCAACATTCATAGGACAGTTTATACTGGATAACGAATAGTTTCGGTTACAGATGGTCATCTATCTGCATATTGGACTTGTCCTGCACCCTCAGTCCCCATCAATTAAATTGAACAATTCAACAATTGATTTTAACAAGATGTCCTAAATTGTAATTTATTAGGTTTTAAGTGAATGAATTATATATTTACATTAGACATTTACATTTAAGGCATTTAACAGATGCTCTTCTCCAGAACGACTTACAAAAGTGCTTTGCTATTTACCCAAGAAAAACCTCAGCTAGTTTGAATAGACTAAAAATCCAAAGATACCTGTAAGCTTAGACTCTACTAAACACGTCAAGACAGTAAGGTGACCATAATACTCTACTGTTTGCCCAAGTATTCTCTGAAGAGGTGGTTCTTCAGTCTGGGTTTGAAGACAGCGAGCGACTCTCGCTGCTGTTCGGACATCTAAGGGAAGTTCGTTCCACCACTTTGGTGCCAGGACAGAAAAAAGCCTGGATGCTTGTCTTCCATGGATTTTCAGGGATGCAGAAGTAAAAACTGTCAGTTAGGAGATCTTTTGACTTAACCAAGTTGAGTTAACTCAAAAACCTCCTCTGGAATCAGTTCTTCTATCATTTTCCATTGGCCGGACTTTACATGTTTTACAGTGTATTGCTAAATACTGTACTAGGCCGTATTCTGTGACTCGTCATTTCAACTTCCAATACACCTGTTTATAGAAACGTACCGTGGATGCCTTTGCCAGAGCTGGTGGTGTGATGAAAGCAGCGTGTCTGTGGTGTCTGTGCTAATACCGCACTGCGTTACAGTACACCAGCGATAATCCTCCCAACCTTGAACACGGTCTCCTCCATGTCTGCCGGCCTCTAAATTACAAGGAGGCTTTTCCACTTCTGCGTGTGTGAGTGATGGCTTGGCCGTGACGAGTCCTTAACCCAAACAGGGCTTTGGGCTGGATTCTGGTGTCTGCCTGTCTGTGAATGCAGGGGGATTTACTTGCTCTGCCACCCAGACTGCCAGCAATGCCCATTCAGCACATCGCTGGGTGGTCCTGTCCACGCAGCAAGGAGAGCTGGAGAGGGACGGGCAAGGTGCGGGAGGCCTACAGTCCAGAAACAAGCCACGACATACCTGGTTATTAGGCCTGGCAAAGAGAGGTGAAGCATTAGACTGCAGCCATTGTCAATGCATTAATTATGAGCTGCATTAATTATCTTATAGGCATTCATCACTAGTCAAGTTCTGACCACAGAGTAATTGTTGGCTGGGTATTTTTGGCTGGAAGACTATTTCCAATCCAGAGCTAAGTCTAAGTCAAAGTCAACCTCATTGAAACTCCTTCTCACCACAGAATTGTTGAGTAAGGAACGACATACACCCTTAAAAACGGTGCCCTTGAATCGTTCTTTAGACGATGCCATAGAAGAACTTCTTTTGGTTCCACTTTGTAATAAAGATGAGTGTGAGGAACCTTTATATCAAGTAATGGATTATCTAGAGTCTAGACTTTTAAAGAGTTATTGAGGAAGTGAGGAACAGAGATGGGGTAGTTAAGTTAAGTGAATGTCACTGAGGACTATCAAGCAGACATTGGAGAAGGAACTGTTCATGAGTCTGAAGGACTTGGTCTAAATGCACTGTAACCTGCACCCAGACGGGAAGGGTTCTAGCCATTCCACGTGAAATGCGAGAGAGATCTTTCCTGGTGCTGCAAGCTGAAGCTTTCCTTGGTAGCAGTGAAACCTGGAAAGTACTGCTGGGCAGTCTTCACCACCTGCTTGCAGTGCTTCTCTACATGAGATGGAGCAGGTTCCATCCCAGACAGTGACGCTGGAGACGCTTGTCTTCCATGGATTTTCAGGAATGCAGAAGTAAAAACTGTCAGTTAGGAGATTATTTGACTTAACCTCAAAAACCCCCTCTGGAATCAGTTTTTCTATCATTTTCCATTGGCCTGACTTTACACATTTTACAGTGTATTGCTGAACACTGTACTAGGCCGTATTCTGTGACTCGTCATTTCCACTTCCAATACACCTGTTTATGGAAACGTAGATAAGACGTGGATGCCTTTGCCAGAGCTGGTGGTGTGATGAAAGCAATGTGTCTGTGAAGGTCAGGATGCTCTTTGTCTTCTATAGTCTCCTCAGAAAGTAGAGCCTCCTTCTTCACTAAGGAGAAGATGTTCAGGCACCAGGCTAGGTTGTCAGATCCCAGGAGCTTGAAGCCCTGTTTCCACTGTGGTCCTGTTGATATACAGTGGGGTGTGGGGTGCTTGTGGAGAATCCGGAGAATGCCAACACAATTTGTACCTCTACCAGCTCAGCGTGTAATGCTGGTCACTGTGAAGTTCTGCAATTTTCCCTGATTTCTTGCAGTGCTGCATGGTTGGGAACTTGTGCTTGGGTGTTCCCAGTACTAACATGAGCTACCTTAGTGCTGCTGTGCCTGATATACTGGCATCAGCTCAACACACACCATTCCACCATCCCATGTCGGTGTCACTGCTGTTCTCAGTATGGTGAACCACCCAGGTTATGATATCTGGTGAGCAGTCAATCTTCTTAATCTTCAGTAGAGAGGCTCTGACAGTGACAGAGTGTCCCCAGAACCTACTTAAGTGGCCTTATCATTACACACTTGTTTAGTGCAGGTATGATCTTCGAGTGTTTGCTGTGCCGTGTGAATTAGCATCAGGTATTTCAGCTCTGCAGCGCACATAAAAGTCTGGAATGGAAAGAATGACTTCCAAACAGGCAGAGGAGAAAAAAGGAGGCACAGCTCTCTCAAACACACACATCCTCCCATCCCCTGGGGAGAGATGAGTTCTTAGCACACTCACACTCTGAGGCTTCAGGAAGATACTAAACTTTCTGTGACTTAAAGAATCTAGCTAAATTTAATAGCTCCAAGATTTACCACTTTTGGCAAAGGAAAGGGGAGCATTGAGGCAGCGCAGAACCACAAAATGCGCGCTGGCCGACAGGTAGGGCCTTAATGAAAAATGCAATAATAATAAAAAATGCAGAAATGATCAGAGACAAGCTGCTGTCTCACGTTTCGAAAGCAGGCCTGGATGTATATAAATGCGATTTGCCTTCCCCAAAGAAAAGGAAGAAATACTAGCACAGTCTGGCGCTGGAACACGAGCACTCAATCCTGCTGTATATACAGTTATTTCAATGTCAGCAGCAATATTTACGAATGTGAGAAACAACGAGTTTGACGCAGAATTTAGCCACACAGAATCAAAAGGAAGGGAAAAGAAACCCAGACTAAATAAAGAAATATTACAACAAATGGTTTGTTTGCTCATGCTTCTCTTGATGATGTTTATGGTACAGTCTCCAAGTCAGTGATTCAGATTATCATCACCAGCGTCGGTTTTCTGGAGCTGTGTACAACACGGAATATCAGTGAATGCGTCAGTAGCCCCAGTAGTCTCTAAAGGAGAGTAATCGCAGATCAACCAAAGATCTATATGAAGAGTTTTGTCAGAACTGGTACTTCATTTAACCACTTTAACACCCATGTGCATTATTTTAGAAAGTATAGACATCAGGTTTTTTAACTTACAGTAATTTGCAGCAAAACATGATGCTTTGTGTTCAGCTAAAAGAGCCAAATGTCACTGAAAACTGTAGTAAAGAAGTCTGATATGGTACCTGATATGGTATAAGTCCAAGTAAACTAATGCTATCAAAATACCATATAATATGCAAATATGCAAGCTAGGCTTAAAACAAAAAAAAAAGTCAATTCTGAATTGTCACTAAAACCAACACATTGCCTATATATGTGCCATTTTAGCTCTCAGCAGGTTAGCTCCACCCATTATGTGCAAGTTATATACATATTTTCAAACGTATGTTTATTCAAAATAATTTATTGAGTTTGCCCCATTTTCTACCCAATTTGGAAGGCCGATTACCCAATTCCCATTCATGTGAACTCCCCCTATCATCAGCAATGCCCCCAACACTAGGAGGATGAAGACTAGCACGTTAAGATTAAGGCCAGCCACCACCAATCTGCCACTAATGCATCACTGTTAGGTAGCCAGCACACTGTGGCTCCCCAGCTCTGATATAACAGCTAACAGAAGCTTGTGCTGACCAACATCCCACTAAGAGTGATGTAGAAGAGAGGAAGTGCCATCAACCCCACCTCTGAGAGAGCAAGGCCAATTGTGCTCCCTCTGACTCTGGCTGCTGATGGCAAGCAGCATGACCCGGTATTCAAACCAGCGACAGAACACAGAAATACACTCTGTATGTCACTCTTAAAAGCACAGTAACTAAAATAGCTTGTACATTTCTAAGGACTAAAGATTGATTGAAAAATGTAAGCACTTTTTGATTGTTACATCTCCAGATCCCATCAGAACAGATGCAGGTAAGCAGACAAAAAGTAAAAAAGCAACAGTAATTTCTCATTCTGAAGAAAGTAGTGAGATCTTGTCGGGGAGCTAGTCTGAAGAACAGAGCTTGGTTCCTCCAGGTTTCTCCTGGACGCCCCCCAGTCCAGCCAGCACAGCGTGGAGGATGTGTTCAACTCCATCAGCAGCAGCAGCAGCAGCAGCAGCTCACCTGATTTACCATCATTAAGCCCTGATTTACCACCAAACCAGGTGCTGATCTGAGGAGAACTCTAAATAATACTAGACTCCATGAGGAGAACTTTGGAAATGTTCTAATGATGAACACAGTGATGGAGAACCTCCACCACCACTTTCTGTATTAGTGTTAATAGTGTGTATTATAGTATTAGAGTGTTTAACTGGGTAATTAACCATTTCTGCCCAGATAAGGAGCTTTTTCACCAGTACCTAAAACCTTTGTGCAGTACTGTACATACTTACGCAAGAAACTGCAGTTTCTGCAACAAATAGGTCTGAAGAGTTAGCACGGTATGTCTTAAAGTGCTTTAAGAGAGAGAATATTGGATGTAATGGAAGTGGGTATCATTTTATCGACCCTTACAGACACAGATTCTAGGTATAAAAGTTAAATGTTGTGATCCATTGCCCAGAAATGAGGTTATGTAGCAAGAAAACAAGGCCTAAGAGGTCTGGGACAGGATTTGCTCCCTTGAAACTATATTTTTGGCAACTTCCACTGCCTGATATTTTGATAGCCTGATGAATATAAAATATGTCTCCCCATCCTGTTTGGCTTCCTCAGTTTTATTTACAGCCCTGTTGACCATCATATGACATAGATCTGTTGCTTTGGATGGAGCGGTTGCCTTTGATAAATGTGTAATGCACTCAGCAGCCAATGAGCTACGTTGCACAAGAATGATCAAGCCAAGCACCTGATGGCTGAACGCGGACATGTGAGTTCATTTATTACACATCACTATATCATTACGACTGCATCGCTCAGGAAGCACACTGAAAACAAGCTCAGCTGCTTTCTTTCTCTCCGTTCCAAAGTGAAGTGATTTTCAAGATGGCGTTGAGTATCTTGGTGTCATACAGCGTCCTGGTGAAAGTACTGACAGACAGCTGCACCTGGGAAAAGCTAAACACTGGTTGTGCCAATCTCAGGAAATCCATCCATCCTTCCTCATCTTATCTGTTTTATCCTGCTCAGAGTCCTGATGGGTCCAAAGCCTCCCTGGAATCATTGGTCGTAAGGCAGGATGCCAGTTCTTCACACGGTGCAATGTCATGTAATGTGTAGGCTGTTATCCCAATACCTGTAACATCACAGATGCTGTTAAATGTTTCTTGTTTATGTAAAAAAACATTAAATTTAATAAACTGGCTTGTTAGCTTAGCTTTTACTGTCCATGTGGCTATATTGGTGTATGTGTGGGCATTAAAACTGAGGCAAAGGGGTACCATGTGGCAGAGCCATTTAAGTGTTGGCCTTATAGTTCCTATGATGATGCCCCAGCATTTATTTATTTAGCATTTATTTAGCTTCATAAAAAGCAGATATTCGGCTTACAGTTGTATTTTGGCCTAGCTGAATAATGCAAGTTCACTACATGGAAGTGACAAACCATGAACCTCAAACTGAGGTAAAACAGGCCGGTTCCAAAACCCTAAGACTGTTACATAGCAGTCTTGTCTCTATTTATTTATACCCCTAAAATTGACCTACACCCAAGACCATAGTGAAACGCAATGGCTTCTTTTAGTGAGGCTAAAAGCTAATGCTAGTTCAAATGGACCAAGCTCTGCTGCAGTTATCTGATGCGTGGAAGTTTCTGGAGAGGCTTAAGAGAGTAAAAGCTAACCCAGCGGCCTGGCTACAACTTCTTCAGCTAGCTAACTGAACACCATGCCAAATGGACACCTGGAAGACCCAGAAAAGACAGCAACTTTATCTGGTAAGGAATAATTGTTAAATATTTCTTATACGTTTGTATTTGTGTGTGTTATGGATCTAAGCTCGGCTCAGTGTCTGCTCATGTGTGGTGTTCTTGGAAGAACCTCTCTTAAAAGGAGACTCGTGACCACCGTCTTTCAGTTGCAATAATGAAACATTTTATTCCAATCAGTGTGGAGAGAGCCTGCCAATTCTCAGTGCCCCTCTGCTCTCTCTCTCTGGACAAAGGAACACCTCACATTTTATACCCTTTAACAGGTCTCCATATATAGGTTTCCATATATAGGGTGTCACTGTCTAACTCCACGAGGGGTGTAAATCAACTGTCACATACTATATTTGTTCAGTTCATGTATGGCTTTACCAAGTTAGGCCTGGGAATGGATCACATTCACCTTTCTCAAGTCTAACCCATAGGCCTCATCATATTATTCCTCAACTCCATACCATTTCCTCAGATCTATGAACACCCGCAGAGCCAATGTATACACTACACATGTCTGCTAGGGGCCGTTTGTACACTACCCATTGTGGTGTGGTGGGATTGTTTTAATGCACTGAAAAGTCTGGTGTTTTCACCACTGGTGTAATGCACTTTATAGTGAATAGGGCACAGATTTTGTACCCCAACCATACTCACTATTCATACAACAAAGAACAGCTGGAAATTCTCAATAAATGCATTATTTTGCACTGTTACAAATAAAAAACAAACATCAGCAATTGGAATAGTATTACTCCACCCACCTCTGTCCACATAATCAGGTTATTAAATGGTCACAGATACATTTTAGACAATCAGCGTCTCTTTTCTAAGATCAGAAAAAGATCCTACATCCTACAATACGCTTATAAAATTGCTCAGTTTGGACATTCAGCAGATGTAGTTTGAGTAACTGATAAAGAATAAAGCTCTATGATAAAGCTATTCAATGTAAAGATCACTAGAAAATGTGGGACACTGAACCATTCAACCTTTTGAACATCGCCTCAAATTCCGCCTTCTCCTCTTTTCTCAACTCCTCTATCTCTTCTTCTCCTCCACTTTCTCACGATGACGTCAAATCATTTGTTTGAGACAGATGTCTTCAAGTAAATCGTCCAACAACAATGACAGTCTGGCAGATTTTCAGACTAGCTTGTAACTTCTGTTTTCTATCGTCCAAGTGTTCCCCCACGGAAAAATGATCCACACTATATTAAAAACTAAGGTCGTCACTGTGCAAGTGTTTTCCACTGTAGTTCATAGAGATCTTCACAAATTGTTTTATATGTACAGATTTAAGGCCATAATTAATATTCCATTTTTATCTTTGCGCAGTAAAACAGTGACCTACATCAGGACCTTAAGAGCATTAATTTTGTTCATATAAATAATAATAAAATAGCATTTAGAGTCTTCATAGAAAAGCACTACTAAAAGAATGGGACAGTCTAGAAGAGCTGAAGGTCAATAAGGGCATCAGCATTGGCAAGGGAAGTATGGCACCCCCAGCATTTGGCTGTGGAGCTGTACCACTGTATGCTCTATAGTAATGGAACTCCATCCAGTAGCTCTGGGATGAGTTGGAGGGACGTTTATGATCTAGATCAAATTATGACAAATCAAGCACAGGATCTAAGCCACTTTAACAATGGTCGAAATGTGATAGCTAGATAACAGGCTCAGAACATCTCCAAAATATCAGGCAGTTCGTGCGGGATGTTCCCGGTTTGCAGTGGGCTGTGCCTATCTAAAGTGTTCAGAAGAAGGACAACCAGTGCCCAAGGCTTATTGATTGTCATGGAAGCCCTACCACCCTCAGAGGTCTTGTGGAGTCCATGCCTCAATGGGTTTAGAACTGTTTTGGTGGCACAAGGGGGAGCTAATTAATGTTATGGCTGATATATAAGTATATGTATATGCATATGTATTGTTTAGTTATACACTGTTAAAAAAAAAGGAATCTCTTAAAGTGCATTGATGAACCTCAAGGAACCTTTTTCTTCCAAAGATCTTTTCTTGAAGGTTCCTCAAAGCATCTTAAGAGGTTCCTCCACAGTTTCAAATTGCAGAATCTCATGCTTTTAATAGTATATTAAATCCTTCCACCAGTGACCCATTTGATACACAAGAATAGTCTCAGTGATGCTTAATTTCCAGTTCTCGCTGCATCACCATTCTTTGCGTGTAAATTGCTCTCAGCTCATAACATTAACAATGTCCTTTGACGCTCTTCAGCATGCTTTAAAAGCCCTGGCAGGCATTTGGTGCCAGGAGCAGACACTTAGACAATGGAAAGAATGAGGAAACGGCACATGTGGTGGAAGCATATCACTTGACCAGGACAAGGAAAGATCTCTTTGACTGGCATTAAGTTTTCAGCTTTGAAATATTTATATACATTCAATAGAATATTATGAAATATTATAGAACAGTTTGTTCATTTTAGAGTTAAAGCAGAGTGTGAAGCCTTCAAACTGCTCAAAAAATATCTGTATCAAGAAGAAGGTCATTTAAGCCTTTAAGAGGTTCTTCCTCGCACATCGGTTTTACAAGGAGGGTTCTCTAAGGATCCAAAAGTAGTTCTTCTATGGCAACAGGTGGCATTTGGCCTTTGCCTTTAACCCATTCATGCACTAAACACATACACATACACACTAGTGACCAAACACACACAGTGACAGTGAGCACACATCCAGAGAGGGTGAAGGGCCTTGCTTAAGGGCCCAACAGTGGCAGCTTGCCGAGCCCAGGCATCGAACTCACAACTCTGTCATCAATAGCTCAGTGCTCTAACTGCTAAGCCACCAATGTCCCAGAAAGTCACAAAGTCACCCAGGTCTTGAACTCAGGCTGCTGCGTCACTTCATTTCCACCCTAATTAATCGTACCCCCCTGCAGATGCAACGTCACCAGGCAACCAACGTGCTCTGAGGAAAGCGCCAGATACCTGGCTAGCAGACGCCCACGCCGGCCAGCATCACAGTGAAGTTAAGGGAAGGGAAGAGAGAGAGAGAGCAAGGCCAATTGTGCTCTTTCATGCTCTGGCTGCGGATGGGATTCAAACCAGCAATCCTCCAATGGTCACAGTGGCGACGCCTTTGTCTGCTGCACCACTCGGAGCCCCAGGAAAAACTTTCTCTCCAATGAAGACTAATCAGGTTTGAATTTGTGATCTAATTAGGCTCTAAGCCATCTATCAAAAGTGTTGTTTGTAAATTAACTATAAATGTATGTGCTTTACAGGAGGTGACATATTGTACTCCTTAACGTCTGTGACATGCTTTGGTCAAAATACCACCAAGCGTCCACTTTCACAGCACCCATTTTCCCCCTGTCCCACTGTTCAGAATGGCCAGTTTGAGTGACTGTCAGTTTAAATGATAATGACCCACTGTTGACCCCACCCACGCTAAGCCATGGAGAAACTTTCTTACCTACTAACTCTAACTGGGTTTGAATTTGTAAGTCTGATCTAATGTGGCTCTAAGTCATCTATCAGGTGTTCCTTGGATATGAACCAAAGAAAAAACAAAGAAAAATACACAATATATAATAATTTTCTAAATCGCGGAGAAGTTAAAACAAACAAACCTGTCAAACTGTCACACAGCTCAAACAAATGAACCATCCTGATGTTTCAGAAAGAAAACAAAACATTTCAAATATGGATCTGCATGTGAGGTTCAGGATCTGCAAATAAAACCCGAGTCAACACGGACTACAGCTTTCCAAATGAAATACCATTTCCCCCCAGGTTAACATTCCTTTCTTCAGGTGGAGCCCTTTTCGCTTGTCACAAGGAATGCTTATATAGAAAATCCACTGTTATTTTACCATACAGTAAATCTCAGAGGCATAGTAAAGTATAGCAAAGCAGATGTAGTGTGCTCTCAGACCTCAGTGTGTTCAATTCTGTACAGTTTCATGTGCTTCTCATCAGATGGTCGAATGACCCTAACTAGAAATGCATGTTTCTCTTTTTTTCCGTGATAAAAAAGGTGATAGGAAATATCTATAATACTGTATGTTTCTGTTGGTTAAGTGCACACAGCACAAAGGCATTACTTTCCATCTGTTAGTACATTATTCATCGCTAAACAAAATGCTTCAGTTACAACATGTGGACCTCGCCAGCTTCAAATTACAGTAATGTCTGAACAGCTTTCAAAAGAAGTATTTACGTCTGCCAAATATCCCTAATTTCTGAGCAAACCCAATAACTTTGAACCGTGGCTCTCCAACATTTCCTAAAATCAACAATCTGATGCTGATCTTTGCAGAATATCAAAGATCTTTCACCTCTGATTAGCGAGAATGATAAATTACTCATGAAATAAGGCCTGAGAGTCATAAAACGACTTGAATCCACCAACTTCAGTGACCCAGGTAGCTTTCCTACAGTTTAACAGGAAATATTATCCAAGAGACCAAAGTAACGCGCAGACGAAAATACAATTAACATAACACTGTTAGAGCCCAGACAACCTTAGAGAGACAACCTGTTTGAACTGGCTCCACATCAGGGTGATAAATCAGTCAATAACTTACGGCAGGTCCTGTAAAGTATATAGTGTGGCTGCTATTTCATTTCCATGTTGGGCCACATGTTGAGAAAAGAGTCACATTTCAGGAAACATGGAGCTGAAAAGGAAGGAGAGTAAACGCAACATAGTACATGTGATCGGCAGAGTCGCTTGCTGTCTTCAGACTCTTCCAAGAGTACTTGGGTGAAGTGTAGAGTATGTTGAGTATTGTGGGGGACTTCTGCATTTAGTAGCATCTACTATAAGACAGATCTTTTGGATCCTAGTCTATACACACTAGCTAAAGGTATTTTCTGAGTAAACAGTGAAGCACTTTTGTAAGTCGCTCTGGAGAAGAGCGTCTGATAAATGTCTTAATGATCTTCTCTGATGGGAAAAAGTGAGTGGTTGGTGTGGCACAACAGATAAAACCACTAGCTAGCAGTGAGCTATTACACCATGTGGGAGACTGGGGTTTGATTCCCGATCTGGGTGACTATGCTGCACTACACCAATAAGAGTCCTTGGGCAAGACTCCTAACACTACATTGGCTCACATCTGTAATACGAGTAACCTTGTAAGTCGCTCTGGATAAGAGCATCAGCTAAATGCTGTAAATGTAAAAAAAAAAAGCTTCTAAAATGCTTTAAACTTTACAGGAGAAGCCAACAACCAAAAGTCTTCAAGGTGACATATCGTACCCCTCTTTTAACAAGTTAACACAGTTCCTTGGGGTCTTAATGCAATATCTGTGACATGCTTGGGTCAAAATACCACCAGGGGTTCGTCTCCACTGTGTCCATTTTTACCCTTTTCAAACAGTCCTGTTTAGAATGGCTAGTTTCAGTGCCTGTCACTTTAAATGATAATGAGCCACCTGCTCACCCCACCCCTAACCCCCTTCTTAACTCCTCTCCCCCAGCTTCAATGAATACTCAGACTTTACCCCTAAGTTTAGTCTCATTTGTCCCAGTATGCACTAGCTGTCCTACATTTACTTCGCCTTGAGTTCGCATCTCTTATTCTTATAAACAATAACATGTTTATGAAATAATATATCCTACCACAAAAAGTGTGTCCCAGTTTTGTAATAACGTTGGGAATTATGTTGCAGATGTTTCCATATTCTCAGTACATAATCGGGTCCTTGTAGTGATACAAGAGTCCTTGTAAGCCACAAAAACCAGTATGCACAAACAGACATGCACAATGTGTTTATGAAGTAATTCGTTCCATGTTGCAGATTGACATTGAGGATTCTGGTCTGATAGCATACACACACACACACACACACACACACACACACACACACACACCTACACACATTCACAATCATGCTTATCTGATTGTTCACTCCACCGCCCATCGACATCCTGTTAGCGCACTGCTGCCAGGTTATGTATTTTCATTGTAATTTTGATCTGTGTTGTTGCTACCATAACGGCTAACAGCTCTGCTGTTGTTTCTGTGATGTGATTGTTGTGATTGTTAGTTATTTTAGTACAGTTGATACACAAACTAATCTAATTCCAGTGCTGTAATGCAGGAGAATATTTTTACTAGGTCATTTAAATACAGTTAGAGCAATGGAGTAATGGATTGACACAATATATATATATTTTTTTATATTGAAAAAAAAAATACAATAAAAATAATGAATAGCAAATTAATATATATATATATATATATATATATATATATATATATATATATATATATATATATATATATGTATAAATTATGGTGAAATGTATTTGAAATTAATTATGAATAAAACAGTTGGCATAATTATTATTGTGAAATGAATTTTAAATAAAATTACAGTTACATTTAATAAAATTAAATTGAATGTGAAATTCTGGTAAATTCATTAAAAATCATTGGCACAGTTATTATGGTGAAATTACTTTTAAATAAATATGAAATAAAATATTGGTCATAATTAATTATGGTAAAATTAATGTACGGTGAAAGTAATTTCAGATTAATTTAAAATGAATTAGAAACAAAAATATTGGTGCAATTAATTATGCTGAAATGAATCAGAAATTCTGATAAATTTATTTAAAATAATTTGAAATAAACAATTGGGTCTAATGAACAATTATGCTAACATTTTGTGTTGAAATTAAACTGACATTTATTAGAAATTAAATTATTTGTACAATTAATTATGGTGAAATTAAACTGAAATGAATGTGAAATAAAAGTATGGTTACAATTCATTTGAAATTATACTCATAGTAATCAAAGATTATGAGTACAGTTAATTATGGTGAAATTTATTCCAAATTTAATTTGAAAATATGGTGCAATCATACTGGTAATACTTAATACTAAAAAGGGACATACACAGCTTTTGTTTGACATATTTAATCTTCCCTATAAAATCAAGCACATATACTGTTGACTTATGAGGCACAGATTTTACATACCACATCTGATTTACTCCACAGTAAGTTTTCACTCCCGGATTTTAATGATACCATCATTGAAGCATTATGCAGGTTAGGATATACAACTTGAAGAGACTTGATGAGACTTGAGGAGACTTGAGGAGGCACAGCTGTGCCAAAAATAGCTTCATTTTTAATTCACTAAAACCCAGCAATTACATTAAGTGCTTTTTTATACATCAATAATACAGCACTGTTAACTGCTTTACCATTTTATTTGCTGCGACGGATTTGCAGTCTCATCTTCAAATCAAGTTGGCTTTGGGTGCAGAGAACGGTGCGCAACATCCCTACAACAAAAAGGTGGAGAAATAGAGAGAGAGAGAGAGAGAGAGAGAGAAAGAGAGAGAGAGAGAGAGAGAGAGAGAGAGAGGGAGAGAGAGAGAGAGAGTTAAAAGTACAGAAATGAATGAAGTAAAAGTGGCTGGCTTTCTTCTGAGGGTCAACACACATAAGCTGTGTCATTCGTCTTCAGCAGATCTTACATTCTGCATGCAACTTCTAGGCTAAAGCGGTGGAGGCCAGAGCTCTGGGCCCTTCTCTGTATAATGAGCTGGTCCCTCAATTCTCTGGGCTGTTTCAGAGACCTGTGTTTCGCTGGTAAATAGAGAATATACTTATTTAAGTCATGTTGGGGCCAAATTACAGGGCCTCTCCTGCGGCCCTGTGGTCTTTAACTCAACACATGCGTTCATATAGTCGCAGTCATGGATAATGGCCATGTACAAAAGTATTGGGACACCTGTTCATTCATTTGTTCATTCGTCTGTTTCTTCTAAGTGTATCCTGCTTTTGTTGGAGTAACTGTCTCTCTACTGGCTTTCTACTAGATTTTGGAGGAGCATTGCTGTGAGGATTTGATTGCAATCAGTGACAAGAGCAACAGTGAGGTCAGGATGTTGGATGATGATCCCCATCCCACCTTATCATCCCCAACTCACAAAGTCATCCCAGAAGTACTGGATGGAGCACCAACCATGATTCAAGAGAACACAGTTCTTCCACTGCTCCACAGCTCAATACTGGTGGGCTTTATACCCCTCTAGCCCACGCCTGGCATTAGGCAGTCATGTGTATAGGGAGGTAATGCCTATTCTACTGGCAGGGACTAGACAAGCTGTGTGTGTGCAATGGAGGCAAGCTACATTCATTAGAAGGGGTGTCCACAGATATTGGGACATATAGTGTACTTTTGACCATCTTTAGGAGGCTGTTTTTTTATTATTTGTGTCCCTATAAAACACACTCCTCGAAATAAAATGTGCTGCCAAGAATTCTTCCAATGATATCACAGAAGAACCACTTTTGGTTCCATGAAGAATCGTGAGGTTCTTCTACTGCCTCTCTCAAATGACCATTTGGGCTCTTTGCAGTACCTTTATTTTGAAGAGTTTACTCCAGCAGATCTCACAATGCACTTCTCTTACAGGGCGTTTACCAGTAAGCTTTGCTGCTGCTGCTGCTTCTGCTGCTTTGCAGGGCCTGTGAAATGTTTGCTGGCCTCATGTCTGCTAGCCTGTAGCAGGGCTAGCACACAGCAATGGAAACCACATGTTCTCAGGGGAGAGCAGTAGTGATGGTTGCTTACATGCAATCACGTGTAATCAGGCCTTTTCCCAGGGCAGGCAGCACAATGCACTTTCATGTAAGACTGAGAAGAAACAGCGCGTTTCAATCACTGCTCCTTTCACACGCCGGCTAATGAATTGCTAATAATACGTGTACACTAATCTGAATTGGATCCAGCCGGGTTTTTTGGACCTTTGACAAGCAGTAGGGGCAGCTCTGCTTTCTTATCACAGGAGGATCTGGCAACCCATTGTAACGCAGGCTTGTCGGAGATCAGGCTGAAAATGGAGCGTGTAATTACCGTGGCCTGTATTCGTTATTTGATAAAAGGTGGCGAAAGTGGTCTGAATTACACGGCACTGTGGCAGTGGATGTGGACCACATTTAGCATCATGGTCCTAAATTTCAGGCTGGATGGCAGAGCAGGATGTTCTGACCGGGCCGAATTTATAGATAAAGTTTTGTGGATAAAAAAAAAACCTATTGGATTATTGCTGTAATCTGATATCACCTAAGATACACAATATTGACAAAAGTATTGGGACACCTGCTTATTCATTGTTTCAAGGGTGACTTTTGTTGGAGTAGCTGTCTCTACTGGCCAGAGAAAAGGCTTTCTACTAGTTTTGGAAGAGCATTGCTGTGAGGATTTGATTGTATTCAGCGACAAGCAACGTTACTGAGGTCAAGATGTTGGATGATCACCACACACAGAGTTCCACTACCCCACAGCTCATTTCTGGGGGTCTTTATAGCCCTCAGGTCCATGTCTGATATTAGTCGGCGTGGTGCCAATAGGTTCATGTTTATCTGCTCTGAATAGGATCTGAGTCCTGTTCTTTTGGCAGTGCTTCTCTACAGGGACTAGCTGTGTGTGTGTGTGTGTGTGTGTGTGCATTTGCACATCTGTGTCAGCAATGGGTGCAACATAAGGTAGCTGGATGCATTTGTTAGAAGGGGTGTCCACAAACATTTGAGTAATTGAGGGGGCAGTGATGGAACACTGTGAGGAGTGTGAGGGAGAAACAGGCCTTAGCAGGGTTGCCAACGAATGGGTGGAGTTTTCTTTACTGAGGAAAGTCTGCCACCAAGTGAAGGTTTAGCGTAAGTACAGGCTCAACTGCACACCACGAAAAGACTCACTACCCCACTCACCGTGTCACACAATTATTATAAAAACTCACATCTGTCAAGTGACTTTCACTATATGGACAAAAGTATGAGGACACCTGTTCATTTATGGTTGCCCCTACAAAATCAAGGGTATTGAAAAGAGTGTCTCCTGCTTTTGTTGGAGTAACTGTCTCTACTGTTCAGAGAAGAAGGCTTTCTACCAGATTTTGAAGGAACATTGCTGTGAGGATTTGATTGCATACAGCGACAAAAGCGTTTAGTAAGATCAGGATGTTGGATGACCATCACCCCACCTCATCATCCCCAACTCCCCAATTCATTCCTAAAATATTGGATGGAGCACCAACCATCATTCCAGAGAACACAGTTCTTCCGGTTTTTATACCCCTCTAGCCCACGTCTGGCATTAGGCATGGTGCCAATAGGTTTATGTTTTCAGTCTGCTACAGAGAGTCCTATTCTTTTGGCAATACTTCTCTACAGGGACTGGACAATCTCTCTCTCTCTCTCTCTTTCTCTCTCTCTGTGTGTGTGTGTGTGTGTGTGTGTGTATTTGCGCATCTTTGTCAGCAATGGGTTGCAACTTAAAGTAGCTGAATGCATTCATTAGAAGGAGTGTCCACAAACATTTGGACATGTTGTGTATATTAATATTTTATGTGTCTGGATCAGTGCAATAGTGCATGTACAGTGTCTGTTAATGTGTGCTGTATGTTTCCTGTATTTCATTGTGCAGATATTGTGTATATTGTGCCAGACAATATATTTATTGATTTATTGACTGATTGATTGGTGTTTTTTTCAAAGGGAACATTACATAAGCATGACATTTTCAGTTTTCTAACATGCAAAAGAGGTTCTTCTATGGCATCGCTCAAAGAGCCTGTTGTAGCACCTTTATTTTTAAGAGCGGCACTCTCACAGACCTAGCTGGTGAACTGATGGCTCAATCACTACTACTGATCAATGGGATCAATAATAACTGCCTCTGTTCTGAACGAGATCAGTTCACACTTCTCCTTCATCTTTCATTACAGATAGGTGGAGGACCTTCAGTGCTGCTCAGGCTGCAGAAGTGATGTCAGTCTTTCCACACCTTTGTGCCCATGCTGTCCTGTTCCAGGGCTGCTCCCTCGCTCCCTCGCTCCCTCACTCCCTTTCACACGTCTCTGTTTTTCCTCTCTGCTTTTGGAAACAGCTCCCCCGAGTCCGGTTTTGCTGACACTCTGCCCGGCTTCAGAGGACCCATGGAGTCCTTCTTCCACTGCTGGGTGTTAGTGCTGGAAGCGAGGGATGCTATAAACCTTCAGCTTAGTGAAGAAGGATGGGGCGTTTAGGTCTTCTCAGACTGGTTCTAAGTTCTATAACAGATGGAGAAGAGTAGAACACAGAGATGTGTTGCAGAGATTGTGTTTATGAGAGTCTGAATCCGCCAGAACTGACAGAGCGAATTATGACCCAGGCTAATTAACCCCATAACTCCGTAACACCCACAAAGTAAAGTGTGGGTTAATCATTATCAGAAAGCTAACAGCTAACTTCTACTTCGTCTGCGTTTTAAAGTTTATCTCAAGGCTCTGTTTCCTCATCAGTACAGTACAGTACAGGCCTACTGCTAGAAGGCACTGCTCCAATTGCTCCGAGGTTGAACCATCTTCATGTTTAGACACAAATATCATAGAGTATCATCGCTGTCTCTCTCTCTTTATTTCTGTCACAGTTGTCCTTGACATTGTTTCAGAATTTCATGATGAATGGACTAATAGAAATGCTCCGAAATCTTTTTTCATTGGCTTCCATTAAGGGTTAAGAATGGTTTCCCAGCTTTAATGCTGCTGTTTTGGAGATAATAATTTGATGTGAAGATATGTTAACAAATCCTAAACGGGATGAGGTAAACAAAGATATTATATATTATTATATAGTATGTATTTATTTTATGTGTGTTTATATATATATATATATATATATATATATATAATTTAGTATGTATACAGTGGGGGAAAAAAGTATTTAGTCAGTCACCAATTGTGTTCTCCCACTTAAAAAGATGAGAGAGGCTGTAATTGACATCATAGGTAGACCTCAACTATGAGAGACAAAATGAGAAAAAAAAATTCTGAAAATCACATTGTCTGATTTTTAAAGACTTTATTTGCAAATAATGGTGGAAAATAAGTATTTGGTCACCTACAAACAAGCAAGATTTTTGGCTGTCACAGACCTGTAACTTCTTCTTTAAGAGGCTTCACTGTCCTCCACTCATTACCTGTATTAATGGCACCCGTTTGAACTCGTTAACAGTATAAAAGACACCTGCCCACAACCTCAAACAGTCACACTCCAAACTCCACTATGGTGAAGACCAAAGAGCTGTCGAAGGACACCAGAAACAAAACTGTAGACCTGCACCAGGCTGGGAAGACTGAATCTGCAATAGGCAAGCAGCTTGGTGTGAAGAAATCTACTGTGGGAGCAATAATCAGAAAATGGGAGACCTACAAGACCACTGCTAATCTCCCTCGATCCGGGGCTCCACGCAAGATCTCAGCCCATGGGGTCAAAATGATCACAAGAACGGTGAGCAAAAATCCCAGAACCACACAGGGGGACCTAGTGAATGACCTGCAGAAAGCTGGGACCAACGTTACAAAGGCTACCGTCGGTAACACACTACGCTGCCAGGGACTCAGATCTTGCAGTGCCAGATGTGTTCCCCTGCTTAAGCCAGTACATATCCGGGTGTCTGAAGTTTGCTAGAGAGCATTTGGATGTTCTGGAAGAGTATTGGGAGAATGTCTTGTGGTCAGATGAAACCAAAGTAGAACTGTTTGGTACAAACACAACGAGTGAGTAAATGCTGAGTTGCATCCAAAGAACACCATACCAACTGTGAAGCATGGGGGTGGCAACATCATGCTTTGGGGCTGTTTCTCTGCAAAGGGACTAGGACGACTGGTCCGTGTACATGAAAAAATGAATGGGGCCATGTATTGAGATTTTGAGTGCAAACCTCCTTCCATCAGCAAGGGCATTGAAGATGAAACGTGGCTGGGTCTTTCATGATAATGATCCCAAGCACACTGCCAGGGCAACAAAGGAGTGGCTTCGTAAGAAGCATTTCAAGGTCCTGGAGTGGCCTAGCCAGTCTCCAGATCTCAACCCCATAGAAAACCTTTGGAGGGAGTTGAAAGTCTGTGTTGCCCACCGACAGCCCCAAAACATCACTGCTCTAGAGGAGATCTGCATGGAGGAAAGGGCATACCAGCAACGGTGTGTGCCAGCCTTGTGAAGACTTACAGAAAACGTTTGACCTCTGTCATTGCCAACAAAGGATATATAACAAAGTATTGAGATGAACTTTTGTTATTGACCAAATACTTATTTTCCACCATTATTTGCAAATAAAGTCTTTAAAAATCAGACACTGTGATTTTCAGATTTTCTTTTCTCATTTTGTCTCTCATAGTTGAGTCTACCTATGATGTCAATTACAGCCTCTCTCATCTTTTTAAGTGGGAGAACTTGCACAATTGGTGACTGACTAAATACTTTTTCCCCACTGTATATAGTATAGTATAAGTATATATAATAATTAAGTATGTATTATTTCTGTGCCATTTTGTAATATACGATGTATATAAGCTAATAAACATGAGTGCCTGAACACTATATATATAATGTAATATGTTATATAATATTATTACATAGTACGTATTATATCTATACTTACTATAGTATGTATTTGTTTTATGTATGTATGTATGTATATATGTATGTATGTATGTGTATATATATGTGTATATATATGTGTGTATATATATATATATATATATATATATATATATATATATATATATATATATAGGAAGTATGGTAACGGAATATAATACACACAAAGTAAAATTAAATATAAAAAAACACCAAAAAAGAAATAATTATAAATATAATAATTAAGTATGTATTATTTCTGTGCCATTTTGTAATATATGATGTATATAAGCTAATAAACATGAGTGCCTGAACACTATATATATAATGTAATATGTTATATAATATTATTACATAGTACGTATTATATCTATACTTACTATAGTATGTATTTGTTTTATGTATGTATGTATGTATGTGTATATATATGTGTATATATATATATATATATATATATATATATATATATAGGAAGTATGGTAACGGAATATAATACACACAAAATAAAATTAAATATAAAAAAACACCAAAAAAGCAATAATTATAAATATAATAATTAAGTATGTATTATTTATGTGCTATTTTGTATTATTATAGTATATATATATATATATATAATGGTTCAAAAGCATGCATGGAGAATACACAGTTTTCATTGGACAGCAGTGATAAATATTGTTTCTCCAAAATACCAACTATTTGTAAAAAAAAAATTGTTCAGTGATGAAATTATTCATATTAATTTAATCGTTTAATACAATAAGCAGTCTATAGTAATTCATTTAATTATAATTTTAATAAATCGTTCCCTCAGTTTAACCAAAACATCCGCTCTAAGCTAAGGGAAAGCTTATTCAGTTAAAGGAACACTTTATATCTTATACAAAAATATTTTACAGTTGTCTTCCTTGACCCTTCAGGGCCTCAGTAGTATGCACCAGTCGCGTAGGTTTAGGAGGTCTAGCTGTACTGCTGCGCGGTTTGGGACACGGCCCGGGTCTTGCTTTTCAAAGTTTCACGCGACATCCTCGACCTGCGTGTGGACCAATCAGATCATAATCACAACTTGCTCGCGCTTTACACTACTCTAGTTACCACAGCAACGGACGCTGCGCTGCGCCGTGAGAGAGCCCCTCCCCCTCCGGCGAAGGGCAGCGGTTAGAGAAAGTCAACAGAGCGGTTAGAGAAGTTAGAGCTGTGTGAGGGAGGGAAGCGGCAGAGAGAGAGATTAGGGGGGGATTAAGAAGAAATAAGAAGAAATTCCAGCATGTTTTTGACGTTTATTGTGGATAAAGACACTAAGTTGAAGTAGCCGTCGCCTGTTGGTGTTTTGAAAAGTACCTGGAGGTATTTCACAGCAACAGGTGTCGCCGTGGAGGGAGCGGTGATCCACATGGACGAAGGGAGAGGAGTGCGATAGCTGCTTTGTGGATTGGGACACGGACAGACGGTAGGCTGACTGGCTTATTAAAGTGTGTTGATTTGCTAGAAGAAGATATTAGGCGGGTTTAGTCCTGGTCTGCTTCCAATGCAACACACTATACTAGCTAACTATACTAAGCTTCCCAATATAAAGTGCGCTAGTAACGTTAGCTGTGTGATTTAGGACGCGCCCAGGTGCCTTGCTGCTGTAAAACTGCAGTGGTTCCCAACAAGGTCCCCTTGCCCTGCACGTTTTAGTGTTTACCCTGCTCCCAACACACGTGGCCCAGCTAATCAGCTCATTCACAAGCTGAAGGTGATGCTGGAGCAGAAACCCACCAGCCACTGTGAGAGGACCAGGGTTGGTTGAGAACCACAGCCTTAGTTAGGTTAGTGAGTTGTGGCTGAACAACCAAGCTACAGGTGTGTGTGTCAGGGTGTGTGTGTGATGGGATCTGCTGCTGAGAATAAAGAGGAGATGTAAGATACATGACCATCGCAGGTGTTTGTAGACCACTTGCGAGGTTCTGCAGGCCTACAGGCCCCTAACATGCTCCCTCCGTGAATGCTGGCCATGCTGTCACCTCTTTGGACTTTTCTGTGGCAGGAAGCAGAACATCAGCCATCATCTGAAGAAGCTGAAGCACAGTGAGGGAACTGAGACACACTCAGGGAGGATGTCTTCTAATAGGCCTAACAGCCTGGATCTGATGGACCTGACTGCTGAAAGTTGGAATGCTGACCTGCACTACTTGCCTCCAACCACCTACCAACCGGTCATAGACAGCTGACGTCAAACTGGAGTTCTGGGTTAAGCTCCATTTTGGAGGTATTTCGTGTCAAGGCTGTTTTGAGGTGGTACACTTGTGTTGGATTGGCCACACTAGTAAGCAGACCCCCAGGCCAGGCGGCAGAAGCAGGTTAACGGGAGGAAAAATGAATGCCAGTGAATGCGAGGACTGTTGGCGCAGTCCAACAGCACTTATACCGTAAACAAGATAATTGGCCACACGTGGTCCAGCTAATCAGCTCATTCACAAGCTGAAGGTGATGCTGGAGCAGAAACCCACCAGCCACTGTGAGAGGACCAGGGTTGGTTGAGAACCACAGCCTTAGTTAGGTTAGTGAGTTGTGGCTGAACAACCAAGCTACGGGTGTGTGTGTCAGGGTGTGTGTGTGATGGGATCTGCTGCTGAGAGGAGAGCAGAGTCAGCTCTTTGGTGTTATTCAGTAAAACCACAGTCGCTCACAATGGCTCACAAAAGTTCATACGCTTGTCAGGAAGTGAATGTTTTATTTGGCTGCTGTAAAACTGGATAGACTTGAAAAAGCTCACCTTTCGGCGACACATTGCTGATATGACTGGGCAGGCTCTGTTTGTGTAGTGCTGGCCTCTACAGCCTCCGCTGGATTATGTCACATAGTCTCAAGCAGTGTTTGCACAAGCCAGCCAGCCCAAGACCTTTGTTGGCGTTTGGCCTAGTTACAGTTTTCTCATGAATGAAATGTCTAGCAACCTCTTAGTCAGGTTTTAATCACCAGAATCGGGCGAGCCACCAGTGAAGTCAAGCTGACTCTATACCCCAGGTCGTCTCAGTCTTGGCCTAGCGATATCCTGGGTATATGATAGGCCTGATTTAGCACTACTACTGTTACTACTGGGCGCCGGGTTATATCGTTATATCGGGATATCGATAACAGGGTTGTGGGTTTGATTCCCGGGCTCGGCAAGCTGCCACTGTTGGGCCCTTGAGCAAGGCCCTTTACCCTCTCTGCTCCCCGGGCGCTGGAGTTGGCTGCCCACCGCTCTGGGTGTGTGTGTGTTCACTGCCCCTAACACATGTGTGTGTGTGTGTGTGTGTGTTCACTACCAGATGGGTTAAATGCGGAGGACACATTTCGCTGTACAGTGTACACTGTACAGTGACAAATACGTGCACCTTTACTACAGCTGAGCATATCAGTGATTATATCCGTACACACATACATAACAATGGAGTTATGTATGTGGTGTTAAGGTACCTTTATAACATTTGTTAGTCATTTATAAATGGCTCTGAGCAGAAGAGGATGGGTTCCCATGTTAAATTTACATTTACAGCACTTTTCCAGAGCGACTTACAAAAGTGCTTTGCTGTTTACTCAAGAATAACTTCAGCTAGTTGGAATAGACTAGACTTTAAAGATACCTCTTATAAGCTTAGACACTACTAAACACAAGTCAATATGATTGACCAGAATACTCAACACTGCACTTCGCCCAAGTCCTCTCAGAAGAGGTTGGTCTTCAGTCTGCGTTTGAAGACAGCGAGCGTTGGACTCTGCCGTTTGGACACCCAGGGGCAGCTCGTTCCACCACTTTGGTGCAGGACAGAAAAAAGCCTGGACGTTTGTCTTCCGCGGATTTTAAGGGATGGCGGGTCGAGCCAAGCCGTACTTGAAGCTCGAAGGGCTCTTGGTGCTGATCAGCTTTTTACCTGTTGAGTGTTGGTTGTTCCAAAGGTTTCTTTGGTTTCTTCCACTAGCTTTGAGGGAGATCTTTTTTGTGTCTGGTGGAACATTTGGCCAGATTCTGAAGAAACACAACTAACCTCTGTTGACTTTCTCTGGGATAAATAACTGAAACCAGCTTTATATTGAGTTACAAATTAAGCTTGGTGTCACCAGGCTTCATAAAACTTACATTACAGTTCAAGCTCCTCTGAAAACTCAATATATTGATGGCAGTGTGTTCATAAGAACCTCCAAAGAAACCGGAGAAATGCTCTAGCAGATGTTTCTTTCTTTCACTGTTGCTTGATAAAGCCAGGAGGTTAATAGGAACCACTCCTTGTGGATCTCATGCAACAAATTCCCAAGCCTGATCTTGATATGAACTTGGTGGAGCACTACGCAGCCTTTATGCAAACTACACACCAGTGTGTCTAGCAATATGGTGTACTGCGCTAGCAGGCATTCGCTGCTTCACGTACGACACCTCACTACACTATAGATACAGTCTTCATGCAAAGCTTGAAGTTTTGGGCTTCACTGTACACTCGGAAAAGATTATTTGAAGGTATCGCATAAAAGAGACTTGAAGTGGAAACGTTAGTGTATAAGTGTAAATGAGATGTGTGACCGTGTAGAACCTGTTTGAGGAACCTCCAACTACTGTAAAGATTCAGTACCAATTAAAAGTCCTGGAGATTTACCTCAAAGCAAAGAACCATTCGTTTTGAGGAACCTTTATTTTTAGGAGTGCCTTCGTGTGATGTTTTGTTCAGTGGTTGCATCACACAGGCCTGAAATACTGATGACCTTGGAGGGAATGGCCGAAGTGATATGAATGTTATTTTTAATAAAGTGGACAGACAGCCTCAATGGGCAATATTGAGACATCAGTGCAGCTTCAGTGCCCATTAATATATTCTTTTTTTCTTTTTTTTTTTAAATAAAACCTTCCTGAAATAAAATTAATCATAGATTTACACTATGTCCAAATATTTGTGGACACCCTTCTAATGAATGCGGTTGTAGCGTTTTGCTACTTTAAGTTGCAGCCATTGCTGACACAGATGTGCAAATGCAAACACACAGCTTGTCTAGTCCCCGTAGACAAGCATTACCAATAGAATAGGACTTCCTGGAGCAAAAAAATAAGAACCTCTTAGCATCATGCCTATTTCCAGACACTTTGTTAGAAGTACACTGCATCCTGCTTTTGTTGGAGTACCTGTCTCTGCTGTCCAGGGAAAGCTTTCTACTAGATTTCGAGCATTGCTGTGAGGATTTGGTTGCTTTTAGCCACAAAAGCATTAGCAAAGTCAGGAAAGTCAGAGCAATCATTATCATTCCAGAGAACACAGCCCCACTTCTCCACAGCTCAATGCTGGGGGGCTTTACACCCCTCTAGTCCACACCTGGCATTAGGCAGCATGGTGCCAATAGCTTCATGTTATTCTGCTCCAGATAGTCCTATTCTATTGGCATTATTTTCTCTACTAGAACTAGACAAGCTGTGTGTGTGCATTTGCACATCTGAATCAGCAATGGTGTCCACAAACATTTGCTTGTATACCATAGTGTGTACTGGATTAAATATGAAGTATGAAAATAATCATGTTAATAATGATCATGTTAGACTCTGGCCTGAGGACTGAATGTTGGTGTTGTAAATTTTGAATGAAAAGTTGCTTGATTTGGGCCATTAAATCCACATAAAGCCACATTTAGCAGCAGAACCTGCCATCAAACACTTCACATCACTTTGGAGGAATTCAGGACAACCTCTTTACAGAATTGCTTTAATTCAGTAACATTCAAGAGCTTTTGAGCATGAACTGACTGTTTAAAGTCCTGTCCCAGCATCTCAGTGGGGTTCAGGTCAAAACTGCCATGACTACTCCAAAACTACTCCAAAACTCCTTTTTTTAGCTTTCTGAGTTGGCTGGGATCTTGCGCTTGCCTTGCTGCATAATACAGTTGTACTTGAGCTTCAGATCATGGACTGATGACTGGACATTCTTTTGAAAGACTTTCTGGTATAGAGCAGAATTCATAGTCCTCTCGAATATGGCAAGTCACCCAGGCTTTAAAGCAGCAAAGCATCCCCTCACCATCACACTACCACCACCATGTTTGATTGTTGACGGCACGTTCTTATTGTGGAATGCTGCGTTAGCTTGACACCTGATGTAACGGCACCCATGTCTTCCAAAACGGCTTGGAGCTCGAGTGTTTTTAAGGTGTTTTTGGCAGGTCTGAGACAAGCCCCTGTTTTTGGATAGCAGTGGTTTTCACCTTCTAAACTTCTATACCTATTTACTCCGTCTCTGGTAGAATCATAATTGCTAACCTTATGTAGGATGAGTGAGCTCTGCAGTTTCTTAGATGTTTACCAGCAATTATTTGTCCAAAGCACATTGTTCCTCGGTCTAAGTGTTCTTTGGAAACGTTTGTCTTGCTCTGATGTTTATTTTGACAGCAAGGGTTCCCTCCTTGCACACTTCCCATGTAAACCAAACATCTCGTTCTGATGGTAGATGCTGTATTTTTACTTCAGCTGTGGCAAGGATCTACCTGTAGGTCCTGTAATAACATTTTAGGATTGTTGGAGGCATTGTTCCTTACGTATTTTGAGGTCTGACCTGGCAATGTTGGCAGTTGTTGCACTTGTAAATTATTTAGCAGACAGTGGAACGACTTATTTCAAATGGTTTGATTTCTATTTGGTTCCACTAAACTGTTAAAATTACTGCATTAGTACCAGCAGCACTAACTTTGAGCCAGAACCCAATAAATATGCTCATCCTGCAACATAATAATATCATCACAGACAGATATAATTGTCCTCATGTCCTACCACTGCTTATTTTTACTTCTATTTTTTTTTTGGGGGGGGGGGGGGGGATTCTTGGGAATTACAGCCTGCCTCAGTGTCTTGCAATTGGTCCAAAACCATCTGAACCATCCAAAAAATGTTTCACATATCAAATGAACCAAGCATGATTCAAAATGATCCAGACTGAGACCACCTCTTTTGGGTGGGCCAAAATGTGGTCTTTGGTTCTGTTATCTTGGTTCAAACCAAACTCAAAGGTCTGAAGGCCCGGACTACACTATAAGGTACACTATATGGACAAAAAAAGTATCGGGACACCTGTTTATTCGCTGTTTCTTCTGAAATCAAGGGTATTCAAAGAGTTTATCCTGCTTTTGTTAGGAATTGTTGTGAGAAATTGTCTCTACTGTCCAGGGAAGAAGACTTTTAACTAGAGTTTGGAGGAGCATTGCGATTGAGAATTTAGAATTTGATAGCATTCAGCCACAAGAGCGTCAGTTAGTGAGGTCATGATGTTGGATGATCACCACCCCACCTCATCATCCACAACTCCACAACTCATCCCAAAAGTATTGGATGAAGCACCATCGATCATTCCAGAGAACACAGTTTCACAGCTCCACTGCTCAACACTGGGGGGCTTTATGCCCCTCTAGCCCAAGCCTGGTATTAGGCATGGTGCCAGTAGGTTCATGAAGTAGAGTCCTACTTCAGAGCACTCGAAGTGAAGTATCTTAGTAGACCATATCATTAGAAAAGCCACACTCCTGTATTCTGTAGGTTTTCTTATCTGTTTCCCTTCAATTTGCTCCTGGGTCTGCAAAAAAACAGATCTCTCGAGTTATGTAATCAACTCATTTCAACACTATCAGCAATCTGAGCAGCCAATTATGCCAATTAGGCTTTGAGCCGACTCACGGCCTCTAATTGCTCTCAGTCCTCCCCCTCTTAATCCAGATATTTCTTTCTAAAGTCCACTAAAGCCAAACATGTTCTCCCACTCAGTGATTGTAGGCGACTGCATTCTAGCATGCATTGTAAATACCCACTGTTTGCCATGACTGTGAGGCAAGTTATCTGTCTGTATAGAAGCATGAAAAGGGCTTTTTACTCTCTCTCCCTCTCTCACTGTCTCTCTCAGTGTCTCTCTTTCTCTCTGTGGCTATAGCAGTGCCTCTTTACCTCTACACATCTCCGCAGCTTCATTGACTAATTAAAGAGGCGGTTGCTAAGAGATGGCGGGCAGCAGCCATCTCTGAAAGGCTGTGTGATGTGGTTGAAACTCAAAGCTGTGTGTTCTTTTAATTCTCTCATCCAGAGCTGACCCATGTAAGGAAAGGAGTCGGCAGCTTCACACACACACACAAGCACACACACTCACACACGCGCACACACACACAAGGACGCTACTATGGCAGCATTCACGAGCACCTGCGACTCTAAGGTGAGACGGACTCGCCAGCCCAGAGGAGAGGAGATGCAAGCCAAGTCCAAAACGAGGAGAAGCCCTCAGGACCACCAGAGTGTCAGTAACTGCAGCGCCGTGCTGGAGAAGACTCAGGAGTTCTTCCAGATCTGTGACACTGAAGACAAAGGCTTCATCACTCGGCGGGACATGCAGGTAAGAGTCCACTGTTAGATTTTATTGTGGTTTTATTTATTTATTTATTTATTTTCATTCATTCATTCATTCTAAACTTTGACCAATGTACTCCATCCCACCCACGCAGGAGACCAAACTGCTTGTTTTAGTTTTTTTCATTTTAATTTTATTTGTTTTTATTTGTCACAAATGAGATATGTCAATAATGATGTAACGTATTAAACAAAAGGTAGACTTTGGATGCCAGTCCATGTTTAATAATAATTAATAACAGTGGCTACCTCACTTTACTGAACTGGGAAAAGTCACTCTGACGAATATTTAAACCTTGCACTACCATCATAGTTTTCAGTATATTTAAAGATTAGTTTATTTTAGTTGAACTAATGCATTTATTGTCTGCATTAATTTATTTTAATTGAGTATGATCAAAGAACAACAATATTTTAAGGAATACAGTTTAATGCCATTAAGAGTTACATGCAAGGAAACACTGTTTCTTTGAAAGTGGACCAAATATTAACAATTAGCCATTCTGTAGTTGGTGTAATGCCTATATAAGAAACTCCAGGGGCAGGATTCTCAAGATTTAGACTTACTTAGACTTTTTCTTTTATGCTAAGAAAAAAGTTTACATAAGAAAAGTTTTGAAGAATAATTTATACATGCAGATTTTTCTTCTTAACTTTTCACCTAAGAAGAAAGTTCTAAAGAAAAAAAAGTTCTTAAATATTTTCTTAACCTTATAAGAGCCTCACACTTGTTTTAGGCTGTAACAGCCAGATTCACAAAATCATTCCAAAGAAAAAACTTAAGCTAAACTAACTTTCAAAACTAAGTCTTCAAAAATTTTCAGTATGAAAGAGCTTGGAGTGAATATTTCTTATGTAGACTCTAACAGTACTTTTAGCTTTATTAAATTGGCATTAATTTAAAAAAATTTAACCATTTAAACTGATCATTTTACAGGTTGTAACAGATTTTTAGGATAACTGCATTTTTAGTGTTTATCTTAAAAATCCTAAATATTTTTTTCTTTTGTGAATCCGACCCCAGGTCTAGCAGATTTCTTTTCTGAGGGGAAAATTAATGATGCTCATTTTAAAGGTTATACATCTTATCATGCATACATCTTTTCTGTAAATTACAAGGTCATTAAGTATGTAAAATATTCTAAATGTTTCCCTTCAATATCAGTTCCTGCATTTTCTGCTGATATCGGCCCTGATACCAGTGACTGGTATTGGATCTGTGCCATTTAGGTATTATTTTGCTAAACATTTGGTATTGCTTCTGTATCAGTATATAATGTTTGTTAACATCACTAAAGCCTGTTTCTGTGTAAGTCTGTCACTAAATGAGTTCCTTTTTGAATTGTCACTATAGTGACTATAATCAGGGCGACCAACTCTCTAGCATTGACCATTCTCACACAACAATTGTCATTTCTCACACATTTAACAGCTCCGCGTTCCTCTCCAAAACAACCTTGGGATGAATTTGCCTACTGATAAAGTTTCCTACAGCTTCTGCTCCGAATTTTACACTCTGGACCGGCAAATCCGGCTTTCTAAAAACATTCAGGAGAACACCCACCACCCACCCCCACTGCTGATTACCCTACTAACTGCTTGATAAATAGATGCTACCACTACCCCCCCCCCCCCCAACTCTCCACTCTCCGCCCAACCTGAATCTCAATAACTGTGTGTGGTGCAGAATCTAAAACACTGTGATCCAAGTGCTATCTAAACAGCAGAGCATCTATCAGTACAGAAAGGTAATGTGAATGACCCAGTAGATGTGTATGCAGCTCGGTGGAAAAAGACCGTCCATCACCAGCATTCACAGAAATGTTCAGTGTCATTCAGAGGAGCCCACGAGATACCCTAGAAGCCACGAGCAGGACATGAGCTGTGCGCAGGATAAAGCTTTGTGAGGCCAGTGCTTCTGTTTTATGTATTATTGTGCAGATTTGGTGGCCTCTTAGATTTCCATCCGTTGTAGCCGCGCTCTTTGATGGTCCACTCATAGGCCCACGCTCTGAAGAGGGTATTTGAAAGGCATTACACCTTTTGATCCAATGTTTATGGAGATGCATTGATGAGCATCAGCTCCACATCTTTATTCAAGTCCAGCTACTAATGATTTCCATCTATTTGGACAAAAAGTAGTCCCCCAGAGTGGCAGGCATTTCAGTCCCCTTTCTTTTTGTACGATATCGTTATTTTTGTGCATGTTTGTGTGGAAAAGAGGCCAAAACGTGTTTACCATCAAGTACCACAACTTCTGGACACTATTATTGATTTGTTGGTGAGGCTATTGCCCATCCATTTCAGTTGTACTGTTGTACTGTCTTGCATGGGTCGTCAAAGGTAAACTGTAAACTTGTTTCCTACACTTTCAGAATAAAAGAGCTTTGAAGGGTTATTTGAGCGATGCCGTAGAAGCTCTAATGGGTTCCATTAGGAACAATGGGCCTTATTCACCAACCATTATTAAGGAGCGATTTCTATTAAAAGCCCACTTGTTTGGATTTGTCCAGTTTCATCATTATAAGAATAGAGCTGTGAACAATTCTGTGGTTTGAAAACATCCTGAATCTGATGTAGACTTTTTATTAGAACTTTTGTTCAATAAAAAATAAGGATTCTTACAAAGATATTGGTGAATAAGGCCTTGTGTTTGTACTAGAGATATGTAGTGAAAAGTGTGAAGAACATTTAAATTTTTAACTTTTTTAATGTTATTAAATGTTATTTTAGATCTCCTCACCTACAAACTTTGAACTTCTTAAAATTATGATAATTTACTGAACCCGAACGTAGTACTCAATCTAATCTTGCTCATAATTTAAGAGTATTTTGACCCATTCATGTAGGTACTATGTAGTACTACTAGTATTGCACTTCAGCTTCATGTGTCAGTATAGCTTCTGAACTGATGCTTGGAAATGGTGGATCTACTTATTTTGTACTCACTGGTTATTAGTTTGCCTAATTATACTTATGTGACATAATAATGAGAGAATGTATGTAAATTGGTGGTTCAGTTTTCGACTAGCAGTGCCTTTCCAGAGCAGATGCCGAGTCAACAAAGAAGTGCTTAAAATGTATTTGTAACTTTGGAGGCTAAGAATGCTTTTGGGAAATACTTGCAATACTAGTCAAGTCAAGTCAAGTCAAGTCAAATTTATTTGTATAGCGCTTTTTACAACTGTTGTCGTCACAAAGCAGCTTTACATAATTATTTACATAATTATTACTTACTAGCATTCTTAAAGTTATGTCATTCTCAAATTTTGTTTGTAAATCGCTAAGATGACTTGTTTTCAGGAATCACACCCATGCATTTTTAGAAAACCACAAGTTGTTTTTCTGTAGCATCACTCAAAGAACCCTTTGAAACTCCTTTATTTTTAAAGAGTGCACTCAAAAACCTCATTTATAAAAATGCTAAAGCTTCTTTAGGGACCTAAGTGTGTTTTTTCTTTGACAGTACTGAACCTCTTTAGGCACCTTTTATTGCAAGAGTATATATGTTTAAACCAGTACTGGCCTATATCTGTAGCCTGTAGTTTTTGAAAGTGAAAATATGACTTGCAAAACTGTAGCTTGGCCTTAGAAGAAATGCAAAACCAGTTTGAAAAGTTGCTGACGTTCCTTTTGCTTACTTCTTCTTCACACCAGCCTTATCACACCAGGGCCAAAGTGTCAGCAACCTCATTTCAAAGCTACGCGGCAGAACAGCCTTCTGACATAGGACTCTTCCCTCGTACCGATAAAGGTTGTTTTCAGAAGCTTCAGCCTCGTAGTTCTTCCCATATGTGACCTCTGTACGTTCATTCAGGCAGCATTTGTAGTTTTACGAGGCAGGTTGTTCAGTAGCCTGTCTCTGTAAACATTTGCTTAATCCTCACATAGGGTGTGTTATTTACTTTTAGAAATGGGGAAGAACTGTGTATCTACAGGGTTGATCACTGTGTGACGTGAGCACTACGTAATGGTTGCGCCTACACAGTCCTCTCATTAGCGGTATGTCTGAAAGACTGTAGAAAACACTTCAAATGAATGGGCTGTGATTAAATCTTGGCTAAATGTCTCCTCCCTTGGGGTTAAGGGGGTTCATCAAACAAAGAGTCATCGGTTTATTTCAGGCAGATTCCATAGCAGCATGTTATTACTGTTATTCTTCTTCTTCTTCATCAAGATGTATACTATACTGTATATAGATGCTTCCCAAAATAAATACTCATCAGCCAATCAGTCAGTCAATCATTCAGTGCATCTGGATTTCTTATTAGGAGACTATTGTTAGAATAGTTTTTAAAAAATTATAATTTGTGACACATTCAAAATTACCCAATTTTCCTGTTTTTAGAAGAACCAAGATTGTAAATCATTTTGATTATGAATCAATAAATGAACGGTTTATTAACTCACAATTTTATTAATTGAGCTCTATAATACTGCTTAGATAATATACAAGTCATACCAGCTTACTTCTGTAACACTCTGTACTATAATTCCGGACAGTAGTCCATCTGTTTCTCTGCCTACCTTGTTAGTTAACCTCCTTTGACCCTGTTCTTCAATGGTCAGAACCCACAGGTCCACCACAGAGCAGCTAGTATTTGGGTAGTGGGTCATTCTCAGCACTGCGATAGTGAAACTGACCTAACCCCACTATTTAAAGGGCTTCCTGTTAAACAAATCGGTAGGCAGTCTACATTTTATGCCCAAATGTTTGCGGAAACTCCTTCTAACAAAAGCATTCAGCTACTTTAAATTGCACCCATTGCTGCTGACACACATGTGCAAATGCACACACACAAACACACAGCTCGTCTAGCCCCTGTAGAGAAGTATTGCCTGTAGAATAGGACTCTCTGGAGCACATGAACATGAACCTATAGGCTCTATGTTCTAATCCCAGGTATGGGCTAGAAGGAGTGCAAAGCCACCAGCATTGAGGTGTGGAGTAGTGGATCAGTGTTAACTGAAATGATGATTGGAGCTCCTTTCAGTACCTTTGGGATGAGTTGGGGATGAGGTGTGGTGGTGAACTTCCTACATCCTGACCTCATTAACGCTCTTGTGGCTGGATGCAATCAGATCCTCACAGCAACGCTCCTCCAAAATCTAGTAGACAGCTTTCTTCCCTGGATAGTAGAGACAGTCACTCCAACAAAAACAGGATCAACTCTTATTTTTTTAATACTGCTGATTTTGGAAAAAACAATGAATGAGCAGGTGTCCAAATACTTTTGTAAAGTGTCTTAATTCTGGGAATTGTTAATAAAGACTGAGAATACACCACAACCATTGTTTCATCTAGTAGCATCATCTAATTCAGTTCTAATGTTTTAGTCATTATTTGTTGATGTTTGGTTATGTCATCTGTACATCTCTATTCTTGAGGACCACAGTGTACCCACAACCCCTTTGTTCAGCTCTGTAGTAAATCAGGTAGCAGGTTCTCGTTCATGCACGTTGTGAAGTCCTTTTATTTCATTTTGTTTAAAATCGTCTGCTGCGTATTACTTACAGGTGTCAGTGGGTTGATGGCTGTTGTATTTTGTTTCAGAGGCTGCTTGGAGAGTTGCCCCTGAGTGCTGACGATCTGGAGAATGTTTTTGACACTCTGGACGCTGATGGCAACGGATTCCTCACCCTGGACGAGTTCTCCTCCGGCTTCAGTGGGTCTTTAATTTTATTAGTTAGACAGAATAGCAGTCATTTTTCACAAGATGTTGACTAAGACCATCTGTAAATGTCTAAATAATTTAGGGCTCTTTAAAAGTCTTATCTATTCTTATCTTAATAGTTGTTGGGACTTCAGGATATGGTTAAAATATTGCAGTAAATGTATGAATATTCATTTATTGATGTGTGAGATGGTCAACGCCCCCATCCCACAGTCAGACACATTGGACCTCAGTCACCAATATCTTTTAGTTTCAGTCCTAACAAACTGTTTACGTCAGACTCGCAGTGTGTTTTAAAACTGTGTAAGTGGGTTTAATGAAGACATTTTTTTAAGAACAGTTGGTGAAGGCAGTCAATTGTGATAGGTTAGACAGCATGTTTGCATATTGCATCATTCTACTGTATTAGTATTGCAAATGATTGCTAGGTGTTCCCCATGTCCCAGTCACCAGATCTTATTCTTTTGCATTTACAGCGTTTGGTTGGCTTACAGTTTGAACTTGCCCAAGAAGGAAATTGTAGCTCTGGTCAGCCACATGGAGGGCAGCAGCGTTGCCTACTGTGCTGTATTAAGTGCATCTTGTCTGAAATATGTGAGGATTTGATTGCATTCAGCAACAAGAGCATTAGTGAGGTCAGGATGTTGGATGATCCCAAAAGTATTGGATGGAGTGCCCTCCATCATTCTGGAGAACACAGTTCCACAGCTTCACAGATTAATTCTATTGGGGCTTTATACCCCTCCATGGTGCCAATAGGTTCACGATTGGTAAGCTTTACAACTTTGAATTTGAAGCAGGGAATGTAACTCTGGTCAGCCACATGGAGGACAGCAGTGTTGCCCACTGTAGCCATTAGATCTGTGCCAGCAGCCATCTGAGAGATCTTTTGTAAAGGTCTTGTTTGTTCATCTGTGGAAAAAGGAATATAGACAGACGTTCAGTCATTGCTGTGTATGCTTGCTGTCTAGGTGAGTTCATGTTTGGTCCTTCGGCATCATCCTCAGCTTCATCTCTGAGGGCAGCTGAAGAGACTACCTCGATGCAGAGTCATCCTGAGCTGCTCTACCAGAGTCAGTGGGAGGAGACACTGAGTGTGGGGGAGGACGACGAGGAGCAGCATTTCTGCATGCTGATGGAGCACCTGGGAGCCAGCAACGTCTTTGAGGAGTGAGTGCAACATCCCACCAGACACTAAAGTCTCATCTTAATTAATTTACATTCTGCTACACTAGATGGCCAAAAGTATTGGGACACCTGCTTATTCACTGTTTCTTCTGATATCAGTGGGATTAAAAAAGATATTATCCTGCTTTTGTTGGAGTAAGCAGTCTCTGGTAACCAGGGAAAGATTTCTACTAGATTGTAGAGCACTGCTGTGAGGATTTGATTGCATTCAGTAACAGAGTGTTAGTGTGGTCAGGATGTTGGATGATCCCAAAAGTATAGAGATTATCCAAAGATGGAGCGCCATCCATCAATCCTGAGGACACAGTTCCACTGCTCCACAGCTCAATGCTGGGGGGCTTTATTAGCCCTCTAGTTCACGCCTGGTATTGGGCATGGTGTCTATAGATTCATGATTATCTGCTCCAGCTCCAACTTTCCACATGGGGAACTAGACAGGCTGTGTATGTGTGTGTGCATTTGCAGCAATGGGTGCAACTTAAAGCAGCTAAATGCATTCATTAGAAGGGGTGTCTACAAACATTTGGACGTTTAGTGTACATGGAATGTAATATCATTTACATTTTTCATATTTCGGGATGACAGTCTGTTGGTAGACTTGAGTGAAGTCTTAATCAAATGTCTGCTTGCTGCTTTCTGAAAATACCCTAAGGTCGTGACTCGTGCAGGTTAAAATGTCCCCTACTGCAATCAATCACAGTGCGAGACCGCTCTGTCCCTGAGGAGTCCTGTCAGATGAAAGAGACATTTAAATATCAGCCTCCTTTCCTTCCTCCGTGTTTGAAGAGAGGACAGCCTTCATGTATTGCATGAGTACTTTCTCCTTTAGCCCACTGCAGTCGTTTTTCAAGTCCTAGCGGAAGTCGTCAGTTTCATAAGTATATTCTATTGGCGAATGTTGAGCTTGCAGACGGGAGCTGCCAATTTAGATTACATGCTTCTCTGAGCTTTCTACACTCGGCTCATTTCCAGTCTGACTTTGCAGAGACCGTTTCACCCCAGCGCTCTGACTGAGAACATGTATTGCTTTTCTAGTTAAAAAGTTGCACCATAGCAGTGCAGAAGCTTACACTGGTTTGTACATGTTGTAGTGTTTAATAATACGTTAGTGAAGTTCTGCTTTTATTATATTATATTGGTTCATTAAACTGGCTTTATTAAAAATCTTTTAACCAGTGAGGACAACATTTTTACTATACAGTCACGCAACGCAGTGACTGCCGTCACAAAGATTGTGGTTTGAGCCTCAAGTGAGCAAGCCAAGACTGACAGTGGCATAGAATAAAACATTCCAGGGGAAGAAAGCGGGAGAGAAACTCATCCTCCTCTGGTCGGCCTTGGAAAACAAAACACGAACATCACAAAAGCAGTAAGTGAAAAGAATATGATAAACAAAAGAATATGAAAGCCTGCACTCACAAAGGCTTCTGTGAAGTACTGAAAAGGGGGTTCTGTCAGGTGATAATGATAGTGGGCCCAATTTTGAAAGATAACAGGTTTTCCACTAATCTAAAGAACCCTTTAACCAGATCAAGAACTGTGTAGGACCATAGTAGTGCTTTGAGTTGTTTGAGTGGTTCTAAATAGAACCGCTGGCTTTACTTTAAGCAACACTATGTAGCTTTTTTACCTTACAGTATCAGCTTCAAAGCCATTGTGATGAACCACTGACTGTTATAAGGAGAATAGTGTCTCTGTTGTTGCTACTTCAAATCTAACTTTGAGGAAGTGGGAAAAACGATGTAACATTGCGTAAAGTGAGTCATATTTGTGTAAAATCCTCTAGCATCACTCTACCACCTCAATCCACATGCTTCTTTACCCCTAAAGAATCCTTATCAAGAGTGTATCACTAGACCGAGGTCTTGGGATCCTTCTTTAGCCGGTTTAAGGTTTCTTTGACTGCAATATCAAACCATCTACAAAAGGGGTTCTTCTCTGAAGACCCCTTTAACCAGGTAAAGAACCATGTAAGGATCCAAATGGTGCTTTATGTTGCTATAATTCTTAAAGGAACCACTGGCTGTACATATGAATCCCTGAAGAATCCTTTTCAAGAGTGTATTATTATACAGAGGTCTTCAGATATGGATCCTTTCATGGCTCTTTACTTGGTTAAAGGGTTTTGTTGACTTGCAACGATAGTGGAATCTGTTTAGGTGCTATATTAAACCATCTATAAAAGATTTTCTACTCTGAAGACCTTTGTAACCAGGTAAAGAACCATGTAAGGATCCAAATGGTCATTGGTTAGTTGTTATTGTGCTATATAGAAGCATTGGATATACTGGAAAATGATTAAAGAATCATTTTAAGGGTGTATTATTAACTAGAGGTCTTTAGATTTAGGCGTTAAGCGTTTCAGTGTTCTAGTCAGAGCCCATGTTATTAGTAATGGCTTTAGTAAGAGTCTGTGCAGATATCAGTCTCATAAGGAGTCTGAGTGGGGCACACTGGTGATACTTTATATCAGTTATCAGCCATTCTGCCCTCTAAAAATATGGTAATGGTATTCGTCCTTGGAAAAGCCTTTATGCTTTAGGTCCACTGATAAAAACCTGACCGGCCGATTGTATAACTTTTTTTCCTGATTGTATAACTTTTTTTCCTGGGTTTTCAGCCCAGGAGAGGTACGCAGCTTGTGGACTCAGCTCCGCAGGGATGAGCCTCGCCTCCTATCCAACTTTGAGGAGTTTCTGGGTAGAGTGACCTATCAGATCAAAGAGGCTCACCAGGAGAAGATAGAGATGGAGACAGCACTGAAAAGGTCAGTTCATTCACTGTCCCATGGCTCAATTCTGTGCCTTGAGGCAAAATGATAAAGGCTTTCATCTTCATCTTTCTATATATAAATCTACATAATTAAAATCTTCAGCATTCAAGCTTTTTTAATGCCATTTATTCATAAGAAAATTTAAGAAAAGCTTTCTATCAAATTGTGGTAGGTAAATTATATAGACAAAAGAATTGAGACACCTGCCCTGGACAATTCCATTAGGAAGGTCAGGATGTTGGATAATCACCAGCCCACCTCATCCTCAACTCCCCAACTCAACCCAAAAGTATTAGATGGAGCACCAACCACCATTACAGAGTTCCATTACAGTTCCACTTCTCCATAGCTAATGCTGGGGGGGGCTTTGTCATCCTCTGTCCCACAGCTGCCATTAGGCTGTCTGTCTCTGTTTGGCTCTGAGATGAAGACCACAAGTCTGTGCAAATCGGACCCTGATTCACTTTCATCTATGGTGCGAATCATTTGGTCAGGTGTGAATACAGTAATCAAACTTGCATGAGGATGAAAACAACTGCATCTAGACTCTTCAGATGAGGTGGTCTTGGTCTGGTCCCAAACAAACTCTAAAACAGTTTGTTTGTGCTCAGTCTGACCTTGATCCGACCCATCTATAAGATGTTGAGCTTAACGGCTCCCATAGCCAAGTGCTATCCTTAAGTACTGCCCAATCATCACCACAGCTATGAACAAATTCCGTTTCTGCTGTTGCACAAAAAATCTGAACTAGTCTAGAACACAGGACCTTCTTCTAGTATTTACTTTCTTGCCCCCACCCCGGACAGGTCTGATGGGATTTCTTACATTGTGACGCATTTTGGTGAGCTTGGATTTTCCTTGTGTAAAAACAAACCAAACCAAAGGAAAAATGCTCCAATTTTACAAGCTTGTTAACTGATTTGGACCAGAGCTAACAAACTATAGGCATGAAAATGGGAGCTGGACATTCGTACATGTAAGGAGCTTATTTTTTACGTTTATCACAACTAAGCCTGGCCTCTGTTGTTGAAACACTTGTTTAAGGAAGACCACTTCCGTGCTTAAAAGAACCTCTATACAAAAGTACCCATCCTATTAAGTAGGTCTGCTGTATTAAACTACTGCAATTCATATGTTCCATTACCAGATGTTGCTTCTGTTGCCGCCGTAATGCAAAAAAGCTCTCAAGTGGTCAGATTGGTCAGGAGTAGAAGAGAATGGATGGTCTTTCTTTCTGTATTGATCAAAGGGATGCTAGCCAGTCATGAACTTGTGATAGGCCTCCTTTAAAACATGCTGGGTTTTTTGTGCCGCAGCTCGAAATAATGATGTAGAGAGAAGGCATGGAGGCATGCACTGTTAAAAGTAGATTCTTCAACTTGAAACTGTAGAGAAACCTGATTTAAGGAACCTTTATGGAAAGTATTTTTAAGAGAAAAGGTTCCTTAAGAGAAGAAAGAGCATCTTAAGAGGTTGCTCCACAGTTGCAAACTGAAGAACCTCAAAAGGTTCCTCAAGGATCTTATACTTTTTACAGTGTGGAGCAGAGACATCTAGTTTCTGTCAGATCAAGAGCTTGTACCTGAACTTGGCACTATGTTATGGCTGTTTCAGTCTTCTGTAGGTGCAAAAGGTCAAGAAAAGTGATGAGCAACCCTTTTAATTAGTGTATATCAGATTTGACTTGTATTTCATAACGCTAACTGTTGCTAAACTATTTGAAAAGATTGAACACATTTTAAGATGCTCTTCTCATTTAGTTCCACATCAGAATGCCAAAAAGAATGCTTTTAAAGTTTCTCTAGATCTCATATCTGATATGTCCTGCAGGAAAGCAGCTTCTCATGACGATGAAATCCAGCATCTCTATGAAGAAATGGAGCAACAGATCAAGAATGAGAAGGACAGGATTCTTTTACAGGTGATGTATAGCTTTCTGTTCAGGCTTTCTGACTGAGACAGGAAGACTCATGGGTCTTCTATGCTTTGTGAGTTGCCAGTTAGTTGAATGAATGCTCAAAGGCTTATGCCTCATGGGTGCATTATATAAGGTTCAATTTGTTCTGCAGGATTCTGAGAGGTTCTTGACCCGCAGTCAGGAGCTGGAGCACCAGCTCTCCAGCAAAGAGCGAGAGCTTGAGCTGCTTACCAGCAAACAGAAAAGAGTGAGTACTTGTTTGGATTTGCCCTAGATCCCTGCCTGTGATCTTACTGTCATGTACGCACATGTGTCATGTGAGCGATGCTGTAGAGGAACCACTTTTCCTTTCATAAAGAACTACACTAAGACTGTAAGACAGTTGTTGCCTGACATAGGCTAGAGGGGTCTAAATCTCCCCATCATTGAGCTGTGGAGTTTTCTGAAATGATGGTGCTCCATCCAGTACTGAGTTTGGGAGTGTCTGATCTCACTAATGGTTGTTTTGCTGCTAAATACAGTCAACTCCTCACAGCAATGCTCCACAATCTATTACAAAGCCTCTTCCCAGGACAGGAGAGACAGGTACTCCAACAAAAGCAGGAAAAGCTCTTTATTAATACCCCCTTGATTTTGTGAGAAATAATGAAAGAGCAGATGTCCCAATACTTTTGTCCATATAGTGGACCAGCATAAAGAACCATGTTTGTAGTAGAGATGTGCGAGTATGAGAAACCTTTTAAATGGTAAAAGACCTTTTTGCCTTTCTTTAGACCTTTAAAAGGTTCTTCAGACATCCCTGTTAAAACATGGTTCTTTATAGAACCAACAGTGGTTCCTTGATGGCATCTCTCAAATAACAATTTAAAATCTAACATGAAGGTAATGCTAAGATGTGTGTTTCTCTTGCACTAACAAAAGGAGACTAGTTGTGTTCATGATGGAGGAAATGATGAAGTGTCATTTCTGCTCTAGGGCTTCAGACAGTGTTTATTGTTCACAGGTGCTTTGTCAAGAAACTGAGCTCGAGGTTTATTCATTTGATGAACACGTTTGCTCTTCATTAACTCACTTTAATGAAGTGTTGACAAAATAGCGCAGAGATAGATACCTCACTCTTATTAGCAGTAAATAAAAACAGATGGTCCTTTTCATGCTTATGAAGAAAGAGAAAGGTGCTGCAGAAAGCACTCAACCCCTTAACCCCATCAGTCTTTCCTACGTCAGGCATATGTTTTTTGTTTTTTTCCTCATTTGTTTGTTTTATTGACCTATCCATGCTCTGCCTACAAATCAGTTACAGGATATTGCCAAAACCTAATCAGAGCTATAGACCTATAGAGTAGACCACTAGATTAGCTGTAGTTGGTTGTACTGTAATGAAGCAAACAGTAGTATAGCTCGTTGTTCTGTAGTCATCTCTTTTTAATACCATTTTTAATTCATTGGAAGAAACAATGAATGAGCAGGTGTCCCTTTACTTTTGTCCAGATAGTGTACAAAGAGCTTTTCTGAGTATATGTTGCTATCAGGAGTACAAATAAAGCACTGCATTACTGCATGTGCCATGTGCTTTTGTTCCAGAAGGCCTCGAACTCCAACTCGTGTCATCCCAACCTCATTAGGTTGACGGTACACTGTGGTGTATTCTGGTCCACTCTCCTGGGTCTATATTTAGCAGCAAAGCTGTGCTTGGCACTACTGCATCAGCTTTCTTATCAACCCAGCCCGGGCACATGATCCTCTAGTGCTGAACATTTTTCACCTTATGATAGGCGGCTTCTCGGAAGACCAGCTGTAGAGTACTGATGGTTTTCTGTTGTGTTTTGTTTACAGAGGCGGATTGGTTGGGAAATCTGTGTAGTTCTGATTGCATTAGAGCCCAATCTACTTGAAATGATGGAAAGTAATGATTTGACCATGATAGATAACAATTAAAAATTTATAAAATGTATAGTGTCCACTTTATTGGAAACACTTCCCTTGTTTATCTACTCATTCCACTCGCTTTCTGAGATCCACCTGCCGTACAGTCTTAAAAAATAAAGGTGCTACAAAGGGTTCGTGGAGCAATGCCGTAGAAGAACCAGTTTGGATTCTATTGAGAACCATGTTTGAACCTTCACTTGATAAAAAACTTTAGAAGTTGAAAGGTTCTTCACGCTCATGCATTTCTTTTGTGGTAATGGTTCTGCAATGTCTAACTGTAAACCAGCAAAGTAGACCTACAAGGTGCAAGGTCTCTCTCTCTCTCTCTCTCTCTCTCTCTTATTCTTTTATTATCCCACTCTCTCTCTCACTCTCAGCTGGAGAACCAGTGTAGCGAGCTGCACAGCGAGCAGAGGGAGACTGCAGTGGAGAATGTGAAACTGAAGCAGTATAATGAGGATCTGGCGCGAGAGCTTGAACACACCACTCAGCAGCTGAGCTTAGCCCAGGAGCAGCTCAGTCTGCTGCATGATCAGGCCTTGCGCCTGCAGGAGGAGAGAGAGCTGTGAGACTTGACACATACTTACACACACCCTCAATCCCTGTCCTGTTCTCAGTTTACTGTTTACACATGTAGCTGGATGCTTCTGGAAACTGATCAGCAGTCGGCTTTGAGTGGTCTTTACTTTTTGTGGAACTGGACCTTTTTAACCACTGTTTTTTAAAGAAGTGGCTTTTTGAGTACGGTGTTGTGTTTTTTTTTTATAGAGAGATGTACAGAGTTACAGAAGGTTTGCAGAGAGAGCGAGCAAGTCTACTTAAGCAGCTGGATCTACTAAGGCAAGAATACTACCAAGTACAAATACAGCAGTAATTTTAGTGTGTTTGAAATTCAGAACTCCTGAATAGATGAAACCTCTGTTTGGATTTGTGTCCCTTTTAGGGAGATGAACAAACATTTACGGGATGAGCGGGATATGTGCCACCAGGTGACTTTGTCATAATAGATTACACAAAGACAGTGTTTTGGCTTGGTGTTTTTATTGTGGTTAGATTTAATAAAGTTATATTATTCCATTTTGTCCTCAAGACACCAAAGACATCGTCCTGGGCACAGAGGTCTGGATCAAATGCTATGAAATACACAGAACGGAAACTATCATTTAGGAGGTAAGCTCCCCCCAGAATTCCTCTTAATAAAAAGTCATTATGGGGCTCTGAGTGGTTCCGCAGTCTAATGTGCTTCCACTATGGCCCGGGAGTCACAAGTTCGTATCCTGAATCATGCTGCTTTGCCATCAGCGGTTGGAGTTGGAGAGAGCACAACTGGCCGTGCTCTCTCCAGGTGAATTGATGACGCTCTCTTCCCGCATCACTCTTAAAGCGATGTTGATGGGCAAAGGTGTCTGTTAGCTGCTGAGCGCATCAGCTGCCTGGATATGCTGCATTGTTGGCAGTTCGAAAAGAGGCGGTGGCTAGCTTTGCATGTATCGGAGGAGACATGTGTTAAGTCAGTGGGAGCACTGCTAGTGCTAGGGAGAGCAACGAAAGGGCTTAACACAGGGCAGGAAAAATTTATGAAAATAAAAAGTCATTATAATTTGGGTTTTTTTTAATGTTATTTACATGCCTTTTTTTTAAATGTTAGTGATGATGAGGAGGAGATGTTTCCACATTCTAAGAGGAAGAACACAGTGGGTATAAAGGGCCACAGTTCAATTCTGGGTCCTGAGGACCAAGCAGATCCTCCTCCCAGACGCCATCTCCAGAGGGTCATCTCCATTGAAGAGGACCATCTCCCCCACCTTCTGCAGGAGGAGTACCAGGCTCAGCTCAAGGACTGGAGTGAGGAGGAAGACGAGCTGGAAGATGGTATTGACCTCCAGATGAGCAGCATCTACCCTTCTGCAAGCACCCCGATCCCACAGTCCCCTCCTGCAGACAGCAGGGAAATGCGCACTCCCACCTCACCCAGGGGACAACCAGTGGGGAAAGAGACGGCTCAACCTGTGAGTGGATTTTTAACTTTTGAAAATAATCAGAGATCTTTATTTTGCACCATTTTCTTTCCAAACATACACTAAATGGACAAAAGTATTGGGACACCTACTCATTCATTGTTTCTTCTGAAGTCAGTGGTATAAGAATGTCTCTACTGTCTCCACTGTCCAGGGAAGGCTTTCGACTAGATTTTTGAGCATTGCTGTGGGGATTTGATTGCATTCAACTGCTTTCCACTGCTCCTCAGCTCAATGTTTGGGGGCTTTATACTCATCTAGCCCACATTGGGCATGAGGCATAGAGCCAATAGGTTCATGTTCATCTGCTCCAGAGAGTCCTATTCTGTTGGTAATACTTCTCTACAGGGACTAGACAAGCTGTGTGTGCAAAACAGCTACCTGAAAATGCTTTGCTGTCTTCTTAAAATTGTCAGATTTTATCAAAATTGTCACCAGGGCCAAAACGTGCTGGTGTATAAATTATATTTCAGTATTTTTCTTCTCTCCTCTCACATCTCAACAAGAAGTCAGGAATGGATACATATTCTGAACAAGACCACCCTAAGTTGTTGGCAATAGAATAGGACTCTCTTAAATAGATAAATATGAACCACCATGCACCAATAGCTTGTTGCGGAATGCAATCAAATCCTCACAGCAATGCTCCAAAATCTAGTAGAATGCCTTCCCTGGACGGTAAAGACTTCAACAAAAGCAGAATTTTTATTTTATTCTTCAATTTAAATAGATTTTAGATGAAACAATAAATGAGTAAGTGTCCCAATACTTTTTTTTGCATTTAGTGTATAAGCATTTTTAGTGTTTTTCTTCTTTTCACATCTTAACAAGTCTGAAATGGATATGTATTTTGAACAAGACCGTTCTAAGCAAGACCTCTGACTCCCCTGTCCCAGGTTTTGCTTCCACAGAAATGGCTCAGAGGGTCAGAAATGGCTACGTGGGCCCCACTGATCAGCAGGTGTTGTGTTTCCCAGTGGAACAAGTGGCCACTGTGATCCTGGCCTTGCCTATTTTCCTTTCGGAAAGAACACTTTGAACAGTCCTGACCCACTCATGACTGACCTACAGATAGCGTTCATATTTACAGCAGAGTTGTAAGAGTTATTGTAGAAGTAGAGTGTGTCTGTAACCATTTACTCTCAAAATCAAGGATTTTAATAAACAAAGCCTCAGACTTTCCCGCGGCAGGGAGATGAGTCATGCTCTCTCAGTTTACAGTCTGAGAAACGGATGAGCCATGTCACCAGCTTCACAATAGATGCTACAATTGAATTGGTCATTTATTCCTGTGGGGACACTGCAAACTTGTTGAAATAGCAGTAATTGTACATCTCCCTCACTCTTTGCTCTACTTTTGCTGTTTTGTACAGGAGGAAGGGGTAAGCCCGGGACCAGACCGCCTTTTTAAAATTGTTCTAGTAGGCAACTCAAGTGTTGGGAAAACTTCGCTGCTGCGCCGCTTCTGTGATGACTGTTTCTACCCAGGAACCTCAGCTACTGTCGGTTAGTTTTCCTTTCAGTCCAGTTCTACCAAAGCCTGTGCAGAATGAGCCAAAAAGGTACCAAATAAATGAAATTAAAAAGTCTAATGAAAGTCTTGTTAACATACGTGGCTCTTTACAAGAACCATTTACTGGTTCCAAGTATATATATATATATATATATATATATATATATATATATATATATATAAACTTGGAACCAGTGTATGGTTCTTGTAAAGAGCCATATATGTTAACAAGACTTTCATTTTAAATACTTCCACATAATGTCTTAAACCCATGCCAAGAACCATGTCGAGAGGTGTTGTTCACAAGCTCTCCAGTGTGTTGCCGTTACGTGTTTATGGTTTTTCATGCTGACTGAATTAACACAGTGGGAAGCTGATTCAGTCTGGTTTTGCCATTTGTCTACAACTTCTGCATGCTAGCTGTTCCTCAGGATGGGGTGTTGCCTCACATGCAGTCACAAACACTTGTAAATATAGCAGAGAAAATCAATAGAATGTCCTAACACCATTCGTAACACCAGTGCAACTTCCAATATTGGTAGGCTTTGGTACTAATTTTGCTAGACTAGTGGGGAGGTGCAGATATAGGCATATTTTAATGGATTAGATATTGGATATTTTAAGCCCAGTAGTGTTCTGATGCTTTGTTTTTGCCACTGTGTTCTAGAAGAGCTCCCTCTGCCACCCACAAAGTGCTATAAATTACTTCCAGCCCACAGCAGTGAGAAGTAAAACAATTTAGAGCCTGCAGTGTGTAACTATTTTACAGTTGAACATAAAAACTACAACACCTATTCATTTACAGTTGCTTCTAAAATGAAAGAGTTTATTATTTTGGAACGTCTCATCCCCAACTCCCCAACTCATTCCAAAAGTGTTGGATGGAGCACCACCATTCCAAAGAGCACAGTTCCACTACTTCACAGCTCAATGCTGGGGGCTTTATACCCCTTCAGCCCCCGCCTGACATTAGGCATGGTGCCAATAGCCTCATGTTTATCTGCTCCATTCTATTGGCAGTACTTCTTTACAGGGACTAGACAAGCTGTGGGTGTGTGTGTATTTGCACATCTGTGTCAGCAGTGGGTGCAACCTAAAGTAGTTGAATGCATTCATTAGAAGGAGTGTCCTCAAACATTTGGACATATAGAGTAGATTGCAAGTCTATATTATACAGTATATCTCAAATTGTGCTGCTGTATCATGAAGAATCCAGTGATTTTTGTCCCTAGAGTTTTCTCACATTCTGCAAAGAATTATTGCTGTATTATACAAAATACAGATTTTTTAAATTTCACATTTATAAATGATGTTTTTATTTATGTGTTTATTAGTTTTGGATGCTCAATGACCGCAATCATGAGAGGATGCTCATTCCTTCTTACAGTACATCAATATTGCTGCTTCACTCAAGCTTAGATCAATCCAGCCTGCCCTTTCCTCTTAGTGTGCACTTGTGCTGTGAAGACATGTGCTCATCACATTGATCTGTTTGGAAGAGGGGACAAAGGCTCAACTTTTGAGCCCAGGAAGAGACATGTCCTGATGCTCTAAATGACAAACATTAAAAACTGCCTCTTTTTCATTTGTTTGCCGTTGTCCATCCAGGTATTGACTACAGTGTAAAGACTCTTACAGTGGACAACAGTCAGGTGGCGCTGCAGATGTGGGACACAGCAGGACAGGAGAGGTTAGTCCTGTCTCTTTCTCTCTCTCTGTCTCTCTCTGTCTCTCTTGCTCTTGCTCTGAGCTCAGTAAAAGTTCTGGATTCTGCATTACAAAAAAACTACAGGTGGAAGTAATAGTGATGGCTGAGCCTCTGTTTAATGGCCGTGTTTTCCTGGCAGGTATCGCAGCATTACGAAGCAGTTCTTCCGCAAGGCGGATGGGGTGGTGGTTATATATGACATCACTAGCGAGCAGACCTTTACAGCAGTCAGGTCCTGGCTGGCCAGTGTCCAGGTAGGTCAGGATATGGTGCATCATTTCTTTTTCATTATCCTCATCCAGCAGCAGTGATGTACCAAGTGGATGTGTCACGTGCTTTAATGCATAACATTAAACTAATTAAAATAGAAGCAATTTGCTACGCAAGTGCCACAGAGTTGGGGCTGATTCACCAAAATTACTAAAAAAACTCCATGCTCCATGAACAGCGATGTGTAGCCAGCAGCGCCCAGCTAACTGAGGATTGAAATCACACCTGTTTAGAAGATAAAACCTAATATCTGAGAGCAGAAAGACGAGTGAATGATCCTAGGAGTGTTTTCGGCTGTGTCAGGCACTTTTTTTTTGCTTGCTTTCCCATTTACTTGAACTTAGCATGTCACTAAATTTGCAACTACAGCGGGCTTGTTTTTCTTTTCCCACCCGTTTTCAGAGCATGACTTCCAGTCATTCCATTCATTTCTGCGAATTGCAGCAATCCATTCATTTCTCTTCTCTTCTACAAAAGGATTCCTGTCCGTACAGTCAGTTGCACAACCTGCTCTTTTTTGGATAGTAGCATTTACACTAAACGCTAACGCTGCCACCTGGTCTGTTTTTGCCACTCAGGATAAACTTTTTTAATACCCTTAAATTTTGAAGAAACAATTAATGAGCAAGTGTCCCCATACTTTTGTCCCTTTAGTGCACTTAGCTGGCTCAACATATAATTACATTAGAAAATCACAGAGAAATGACGTGGCTTAACTAAGGAACATTGCGGACAAGCGTTTCTCAGCACTTATCGATAGATCGCTTTAAAAGGTCTAAAGGTGTGGCCAGCAAGACCAGACAAAAGGGAGCCAACATAGTCAAGTCTCAAGGAACTGAACAAGACCCTGAGTGTCATCCCAGGAGAGGACAGGGCTGAATCCTCTGAATGTTGTAGAGTTAAAACCTGAATGACCAAGAATATGTTTTTATTGCCATTATCTCTTAGGAAGGAGCTGGTGAAGACATCCCTGTGATGTTGTTGGGGAATAAGACTGACCTGGAGGGCCAGAGAGAGATCCAGTTTAAAGCGGGGGAGAAATTAGCTAAGGTGAGTGAGCTAGAACCCTCTGTTTGTGCCAGCCCGGAGCACTTCTCTGAACTGCACTGAATGAGAGTAGACACATGAATCAGAGCTTTTTCAGAGCGAAGGATGTGCAGTGTTCGCCAGGAAGTGAATTATAAGTCATTTGACTTCTTTATTTAGTGTTTTATTCTGTCTCTGCCTCACTTATCTTCTTCATTTGTAGTTTGTGTGCCGTTTTCAGTGCTTTAAAGTCCCTTTGACGTCTCATAAAATCACTTGACGTATAGAAGTATTTTTGTGCACTGAGCTGAAATGAGGAAATGTCAATGGGATGACGCGTTTGCCTGTGTTTTCTGTGATCTAATGTTTCTTGGGGAACTATTGTTTTGTCTTTTAGGACTCTCAGTTGATGTTCTTTGAGTGCAGTGCTTCCTCAGGCCACAATGTAACAGAATCGATGATCCAGTTGGCAAGGTATGTTCAGAATAAGCCACTATATAGCACTTTTTTTCCTTTTTTTTCTTGTTGATTAATATTTATTACTCAGTTGCCATATTTTTAACTGGGTTACTCCAAGGCAGAATTGATTCAAGCAAGGCTTTCGTAGCCTGAGAGGAGTGATACATGGTCCACTGTGACTGACAGGGGCCCTAAACATGTATTAATTGAGCATTTTGGTAAAACTGTTAAAAGTTGTGAGTCCCAGTGTAATATCTTTGGGCCCAAAATCCCTGGCAGTGCCCCTGGTCCGCCATCCTAGAAAACTGCTAAAAATGTAAAATTAAGGTGACAGATGTACAAATTTTAACAATGAGAATCTAAGGCAGTAATTATGTACATTTATCACTAATTAATAAGACTATATAATTATGAACGTCATCCATATGTTCAAGCTTTTACTGTGCTAATGACTTTGCCTGCACTGCCGTTTTTACTGTATACCAAAATAACACTGGACTGTTCATCTCCAAGGGCATTACTGAAAGCAATGTGGAAAAACACCCTGAGGGGTTAGAGAGTAAAACATCTCATGGAAAAGATGTACAGAGTTCTACATGTTGAGTAGTACATTTAGTAACTGTGTGTAAAATCTATTTATACTGATAGACTTTTAAATACGCTCATTTTTATGTGTTGTTGTCGGCAACTAGACAGATGAAGGAAAAAAAACTCCTTTCTTTTCTCAATGAAAGGCAAAGTAAAACAGATCTGTTTAAACCATTTCTATTGGTCCATTAATCATTACATTTTGACACAATAACAAATAAAAACTGCCATATGTCAGACGTCAATAAGTGTAAAATGGCAAAAATAGACATTAAAGATTTTTGGGACATTCAGGTCCTAAAAAACGTGGGGAACCTGTTATATCACTGCTGTCATAACCTTACTTGTGCTGATTGATGCCATCAGCTCTTTACATTCCTTGAAAATCTGCTGAGTCAGAATAGAAATGGACTAAAATAAATAAATTCAATAAAATGTAAAACTAACTACCATTAAAACTTAAGAATGTTGGTTTGTTTTTCCCCCTGAAAGGTCTCTAGTGTCATCTTGGAGACATTAAAGATCATACAATGGTGATATTATTTGTGAACGTGCATTGTGTGTGATTTTCTAGGGTTCTGAAAGAACAAGAGGACCGAGATAAAGAGAAGACCGTCATCCTGGCTGACAGCCCTTCAAAGAAGAAGTCTTGCTGCTAGTAGAGCGCCCCCCCCATGTACATTATTCCTTCCCCTGTGCTCAGTGGTGCCTTTTCCCCCTCCATCTTTCAGTGTTCATGGTGATGTATGTTTTACCCACCTCTACCCTTTTCCCTCACCATGCTGGTGTTTTTAATAGTCTCTGACACTTTTAGACACATTTATGTTTTTTTTTCAATGTTTTTTAAACAAATGCAGCACATGAACAGTGTTATGGGTAATATGGGAAAGCCCAGGTTTTGCACTAGAAGGTTTTGGTGGAACAACTGTACATATATTTCATATTGAGGAATTATAGGATAAATGCTGAGAAGAGGAGTGAGACTGTATAGTGATATTGACGGAACAATGTGAAGAAAAGTCAATAAATAAATGTATGTTTTATACTAATTAGATCATTTTAGGAAAAAATAAGCTCACAATTAACCCTATTGTTTACAGTGCAAATGTTTACATAACAGAAGTTTAACATCTTCAAAACTCAAGAGCCAAATTGGAGTTTATTTGGAGGTGGGGTATGGTATAATTACCCTTTATTACACTGTCAGGGCAAACAGTTGAGTTTATGCTATAGAACAGTGGTCCCCAACCTTGGTCCTAGAGGCCTGGTGTCCTTCTGAGTCTGTTTTAGAGCTTTCCCTGCTCCCAGCATACCTGACCCAACTATTAAACACATTAGCAAGCTCTTTCCGAGGTAAAACGTATGTGTCAAAGCAGGGGAAACACACAATTATGCAGGGCAGTAAGTTTCCAGGACCACAGTTTGGAACCACTGCTTAAGAACAGTGGTCGCCAACACTGGTCCTGTAGGGATGCTGTACTTCATAGTCTGTTTGAGAGCTTTCCCTGCTTCCAGCACACCTAACCCAGCTAACTCATTAATATGTCAAAAATATGTGTAATGTAGCAGAGAAACAAAATTATGCAGGAATTACTAGCAGGGTTTCTAGGCCGGGATTGCCGCTCTAGAGCAGTGGTTCTTAACCCTGGACTTGGAGGACCACTGTCCTTTAGAGCTTTTAGTTCTGCTCCCAACACAGCTGACCCAAATAATTATCTCATTGGCAAACACTGCATGAGGTTTTAGGTAGTGTGAAAAGAGCAGGAAAACATGCATATGTGCAGGGCAAGGGGTCCTCCAGGATCAGGTTGAACACCACTCCACTAGAACACTGGTTCCCAAACCCTGGTCTTGAACATCCACTGTCCTGTCCCTGCTCCCGACCCACCTGACCCAACTAACTAACTCATTAACAGCCCTTTCTAAGTTGAAGATAGTGTGTGTTTAAGAACAGAAAACCACTAAAACCACTAAACCTCCAGGTCCAGACTTGGGAACCACTGGTCTAGTACAGTGGTCCTCAACACTGACCTTCAGAGTCTGTTTTAGAGCTTTTCCTATTTAAGGTAAAATGGCTGTGTCGAAGCAGGGAAACCACAAAATTATGGTTATCAGGACCAGGGTTGCTTGAAAACCACTGTTTTAAAAGAACAACTGAGTGGGAACTGAATCTGACCGCATCTGTATGAATTGTAAAACTATCTGGAATTTCTGGAAATGGGGTTTATGCTTGTATATTTTTATGTTTTGACTGTAATGTTTGATAGATATGTGGCCAAAATCCATAAACTTGGTGCAAGCAATTCAGCGCAATCAGTGTTGGCACTCAACAGAAGCTTCAAGCGGTTCCTGTTCTCATTGTGGCACCACTGTTTTATACATCTCAAGCACATAGTTTTGCCTCATGTTTCGATCAAGGACAAAAAGTGTTTCCACAAGGATCAAGAAGGGCTTATTGTTGTTTATTGCATCAAGCGAGTCAAATGGGGCCGTCAAACAAATGAGAAAGGCTAGGCTTCAGTTATGGGGTCTTATTTAGATGTTTGTTTGTTTGCTGTTGTTGTTTTTTGTTCACCTTGTTGTTGAATGCCACCCTCTTGTCTGGAACATGTGCCTGGTTAAATTATCTGTGTGATGTGTGTGACACTGAACATTCACACCGCCGACACACTGACAAGCCACTGAAGGAGTCCACTCCTCCTAGTTCCCCTTAACTGTGGGAATGGTCACGCATGTTGTTTAATGTAAAGTCTGTATAGTCTAACATAGTTTCCAGTTGTGGTCCCGTGAGTATGCCTGTACTGGACATTTTTACGGTTTCTAGGGTTAGGGTTACCCAGCGTGACCTCATGGAGGGCTTGGTAATTAGCTGACAAGTTGCATATTGTTCTGCTGGGAGCAGGGAACACTGAAACGTGCAGCTCAGCATACTCAAGGATCACAAAGGGAAAACACTATTCTAATAAAACTGTATTGTATGAATATTTTGAAGGTATTGTAATAAAGATATGTAATAAGATAATATGTTTATAATAAGATGAATATAATAAGATAATATGTTTATGTGAATTTTCAGATTTGAGATGTTTGATGATGAAGGGATTAGGCTTCTAGTTTCAAGCTACACTTTACATACAAAAGTATCCAGCCCCCTATTTGAATAATTCTTAAATATTCTTGCATGCATAGCTTGTTGAATTGCCATAGTAAAGCATTGCTAATACAACATCATGCATAAGTCCAAAGCATACCAATGTCCAATAGCATCCTGTACATAGAGGGGGGTAAAGCCCTGCAGCACTGGGCTTTGGTGGAGCAGTGGAACTGACTTGCAGGAGCTCCAGTCAATACATCCAGGAGAAGTTTAAGTGCCATTTTTTTGTCTATAGCTAATCATTAATTATCAGTCCCTGACCACACTACTGACCGCTCTCATGGCCAAAAGCCATGAAATTCTCACAGTAATGTTCCAAAATCCAGAGTCTAAAAGGGCTTTGCAGGAGAATAGAGGCAGTTACTACAGCAAATGAACAACAGACTCCCTTTTAGAGCCCTAGATTTCCAAAGCAGCTCTGGGGAAGCAAGTGTCTACAAACTTTTGCACATATTGCAGACTTTACCTGAACACAATCTAGGTGCAAGTATATCTTCACAGAATTAACAGTTTATTAGGGAAGGATTAAGCCTGTTCCTAGATTACATTTACCTTTTATTGGAGAGTCTTTATTCAGAAGGCTGTGTAGTGCAGTAAACTAGCACTGGACTTAATCCCTGTAGATGAAACCCACCAACTAGATAGAGTGTGTGTGTGTGTGTGTGTATATATATATATATATATATTCAAACAACCCTGATTTGGGGCAGCTGTGTATACTTACTGTACTTTTGCTGCCACCTAGTGGTGACCAGGTTTTACAGCAACACCTAAAGCCTCATCCTGGCCTCTCTCCCAAGACGATCCCACACTCTGCACAATTATGTTCCCTCCATCCAAACCCACCTGTTTCAATACATCAATAAATGATTAAGCCCATCATGAGCCGAGGCCTGTTCAACAGAGCGCAAGAAAAGCCCTAACTGTAAAGTGGAGTCCTGCTGTACCTCCGGGAGTTGGGAACGACTGCCCTGCTGCATCATTTATACTGGTTATAACACACCACAAAGAGCTCCTCCCATCCAGTCACACACATTCCTTATAAAACAAAACAGGAGATTTTTAAATAACATTTATTGACAATGTAATTATGATCACATCTGGGGTATTGTACACATACTCTATTACTACAAATATGACAAGCCTTCACATCCTAGAAACGTTCAAAAAGCCTCTTTACTCCTAATGCATGCTCTCTTACATCTATACATGACTTTAGATAGGGCTAGATGGTTCCAAATGATCTAGTTTAGTGAAAACAGCGGCAGAACAAACAGCATATTGCTTTAGAGGCTCAATCAGGATGTTTCTCAGTGTATTCTTCGTTGGACTGTCACAGCACATTGATTGATAGTGCATTGTTCATGGTAAGCATGTTCTATATGTACATTCACTTAAAAATAAAGGTGCTACAAAGGGTTCCTTGGGCGATGCCGCAGAAGAACCATTTCAGGTTCCATAAAGAAGCATTTTTTAAAAGAAATGTTAGTGAGAGGAACCTCAAAATTGGTACAGAACTTTTAGTTTTACCTTCTTCATACTCATGTTTCTTTTCCAAGAATGGTTCTATATGGAACCAATAATAATTATTTTATGCCTAAAGAACCCTGTGTGTCACTTAGTAATTTTAAGAAATGTAATATAAGCATGTTGACATCAGTTTCAATAAGAGGTCATTTTTCCAAACATCCCGATTGGAGCTTTACCTGTGTTGTACTGCAATATAAAACCTGATGAGACAGACGTACTTTATTCATACACCATTAATACACCATCAAACTAACTAACCTTTCACATGCCTCACTCCTTCCTACATCACAGACTCTTAAACGTAGTTCTAGTGATATTAATTAAACTGCTAGCTTCTTAAAACTTCTATAAATGAACAACTGAATATCTACAGGCTAAGATGTTGAGATACTTGAGCAAACTCAATGCAAATGCTGGTGAATATATGCAGCTAAGACATCTATCCAGGAGACTAGGATCCGTTCCCCCAGTTCCCTGCGGCCTATCAGCGGTCTACCTTCATTTGTGCCAGACGAAACCGATCTACATGGTGAATGTGAGCAATGAAAGGTGTGTCTAGGTCTTGCTAATGAACAGAATGTCTTTGGATAATAGCAGGACGGGAGGTCCTTTACCTTGGTGATGACTTCAGTAAGAGCACAGGTGAGAATTGGCAGCTGCTTTCAGACTCATCTCTCAACCTACAGGTTCCCTTTCTCTTTCTAGGCTCTGTTGAAAGGTAGATATTGAATTCCTCCATTCTAACAAAAGCACAGACGCACTGAAGAACAACGCTCAATCACTCTCACACCCAGGTGAAAAAATTAGGAGACCCCATACATGTCTTTTTTAACATATTAAAATATATATGGACATTTGATCTTCATTTGGAAAGTGAAGAAATGTATTTTAAATATCGTAAATATGTCAAATATAATGAATTCTCGTCTTTATTGCTACTTAAAATACCTAAAATTAGACTCAGGTGCCATTCATAACAACTGTGAAGCATGGTGGTGGACGTGTCAGGGTTTGGGATTCCTATGCTGCAGCACGGCCTGGCAAGCTCTCCATCACAGAATCGGCAATGAATTTCTTATTGTATCAGAAGATGTTTAAGGAAAATGGGAAAACCTGCTCAAAAACTACCAAACTGGTGTGGACCATGCACCATGACAATGACACAAAATACCAAGAAGTCAAAGCCTGGATCATCTGAAAGAATCTTGCATGGAGGAGTGGGAAAAACGTAGGAAACACTCCAAGGCGATGTCAGAGACTGGTAGATGGTTACAGGAAATGGCTATTTGAGGTTTTTATTTTAGCTGAAAAGGGAAATACCAGCCACTAGGACTAAGGGTGTTCTAGCTTTTTCCTCAGTAGGAATTGGCATCTTTTTAAGTCAGACTATCAGTGTTTTTGCAAAGGTGATGCAATGACATCACCTTTACTTGTAGATATAGTTTGAAAGAAGATCAAACATTGACATATATTACATATATTACTATATAATCAAATATTACTATTAATATTACTATATTTCTTAATAAAGAACAAAATATTTAACGGGGTGTCCTAATTTTTTATGTATATTGCATGCTGTCCAAAAACAAAACAATAATTAATTGATGTGCTATCACTATCTAAAGAGGCGGAGTTATAGCTATTGCTGTGAGTTCCTTCTTTTTAATAATTCTATTTTTTTTAAGCCCAATAACTAATAAAATAAGGAATTTAGCATTGAAGTGCTTTATATGCCACTGACTTTTGTACCTAATTCTGCTTACATACTCTACTGTGTACTATAGTGCAGGACACAAGTGCTTAGGGTAAAGTAAACTATGTTAATGCTAAAGTACTGGTTTGGATTTACAAAGAACTAAACTACAATAGTACTAGACTAGCTCTTAGACTCGAACCCAAACCACTAACGCTCCTTCTCAAAAAGTAAAGTGTAAACTGACTCTTCACATTCATAAGGACAGTGACATTCTTGAGTTAATAAGGCAGTACATTCAAAGACGCCTTCTGAACAGTCGTAGAAATGGTGGACTAGTGCACGCTATTATTGGCGATGGCAAGGCTGCTATTGCTTGGAGAGGCACTCCACTCCAGAATGTTGGCCCAGCTCCCAGAGATAAGCAGAACCATGGCCTGGGTTCCTCCAGCCCTCACCTTGAGCGTCAGTGACGGCTGCGGCTGCTGCTGCTGCTGCTTCTGCTGGAAGGAGAGTGCCCTCTACTCTGCCTGGCGCGCTGGAGCGTTCACAGCCCCCTGCTGGATGCTTAGCGCATCTTGTAGTCATGACAGATAGTGGCTTCAGACAGCTGACCTTTGAAATCCAGCTCAAAGGTGAAGTCCAGATCACGCTGGAGAAAAGGAAAAAGGCATGTAGAGATGGAGATCAGTGTTGGAACAGAAAAAGCATTGAATGCTGATACAGCCATGTGCAAAGGTTTGAGCACCACCCTCCAAATTAGATAAATAAGTATAAATAAGTGGACACATCCTCTACACTGAACACATGAGCACCTTTCAAAGCACAATAACTCTGTATTTGCTTAATTTACTACATTCCAGACCAAACGGAAACCATAAGAATATGTCATGTACAAAAGTTTTGGCACATTTTAGATTCCAAATATGTAAAATTCAGCAAATGAATACAAAATGTGCTCTAAATTTAGCAGTGACTTACAAGCCAGGTCTATGAGCTGCTCTGCATCTTAAGAAATATATTTTTCAAGGACTTCTAATCTTTTTGTAAGTGTTTACAAGGTAACACAGTGGGTAACACCACCGTCATCTCCATGGCAGACTGGAGTCTGAATCCCTGGCTGGGATAGCGCACTACTTGACACCAATAAGAGTCCTTGGGGAAGACTCCTAACTCTACATTCTCCTACCTGTTAATTTTGCTGCCTACCTTTCCTGACTCAGTAGTTTAAATATACATACACTATATGGACAAAAATATTGAGACACCTGCTCATATACTGTGTCTTCCGAAATAAAGGGGAGAAGGAGAAAAAAAAGAGCTGATCCTGCTTTCGTTGGAGTAACTGTATCTACTGTCCAGGGAAGAAGGCTTTCCACTAAATTTTGGAGGCGCATTGCAGTGAGGATTTGACTGTATTTAGCAACAAGACTGTAAGTGTGGCCTGGATGTTGAATGATCACCCCAACTCACCCCAAAGGTATTGAATGAAGCACCAACCATCATTCCAGATAACACAGTTCTTCCACTGCTCCACAGCTCAATGCTGGGGGGCTTTATACCCCTCTAGGCCACGCCTGGTATTAGACAGCATGGTGCCAATAGGTTCATGTTTATCTTCTGCAGAAAGTCCTATTCTTTTGGCAGTACTTCTCTAAGGGAACTAGACAAGCTGTGTGTGCGTGTAAATCCCTAGATGGGCAAGCACACTACTACACCAATAAAAGTCCTTGGGCAAGACCCCTAACTCTACATTCTCCAACCTGTGTAACACCATTCAAATGTAAGTGGCTCTGGATGAGAGTGTCAGACATAGACCACTTCACTCATCTTCTATGCTAACAGAAAAAAATAGCTCCCGGGACTCTCACCGCATTCTTTTCGTTAGGGTGCATGGTGACGGTGCCCACAATCTCCTCTCCTCTCTTCACCGTCAGGTACTCCTCAAGATAAAAGACTGTCTGCTTCCAGTGAGTGTAAGGGGAATCAGGTGCTATGGGAAGAAAACACATAACAGGGGTATAAAGCTTTGATCTTGCAACTGTTTGATTTAATTATAAAATTTCATGTCATCATAAAATCTCAAATGTTAATTATTTAGGTAGAACAGCCATGAAAAACATCCCAAAAACAGCCAAATACACAAATCTGACAGGGAAGAACTCCAGGTACAGTAGAGCGGAGTGAGGCAGGCCTGAAGTAAAAGCTGCCTGGTTGATGATGTTTTTAAACTTTGACAAATTGTACTTTGATGCAGCAACTTAATAACAATAAATCACTGCTGCCTACCTCTCCTGGCTCAGTAGTTCACATATACATACACTATATGGACAAAAGTACTGGGACACCTGCTTATTCATGGTTTCCCCCTACAAAATCAAGGGTATTACACAAACACAAAGGGTAACACAAAGGGTAAAAAGCATATCCTGCTCTTACTGGAGTATCTGTCTCTACTGTCCAGGGAGGAAGGCTTTCTACTGGTTTTTGAGGAGCATTGCTGTGATGAGGTGGGGTGGTGATCATCCAAGATCCTGGCCACACTAACAGTCTTGTTAGTCATCCCCAACTGAGCACCAACCATCATTCCAGAGAACACAGTTAGTTCCACTGCACCACTGAGCTGGTAACCCCTCTAGCCCACGCCTGGCCTTATGCTTTAATCATGGTGCCAATAGGTTCATGTTTATCTGCTCCAGAGAGTCCTAATCTAATGGCAATACTTCTCTACATGGACTAGACAAGCTGTGTGTATGTGTGTGTGAGTGTGTGTGCATTTGCACATCTGTGTCAGGCAATAGGTGCAACTTAAAGTAGCGGAATGTATTTGTTAGATGGGGTGTCCACAAACATTTGGACATGTAGTGTTAATTTGACAAAAAGACAAATTTGACACACCCTTTTTCACTAATCACAGTTATTTGCATATGATATGCAGTGAAGGGAAGCTGCTGTGTTCTCAGACTCGCTCTCAGTATTCGATGCATGCTCAGGCATCGCTATGAAGCCTGCCAGATTCACCCTCTCACTTGAACCTTTCTTCATACAAAATATCTCATTGCTCTCAAGTACGTGAGGTTAGTATCTCTGTATGTGTGTGTGTATGTGTGTGTGTGTGTGTGTGTGTGTCTGTCTGTGTTCCTGTGGGTGTTTGTGAGTGAGCGTTTATCTCTGCCAGGTGCACTCTGCTGATATTGAACTACTCCACCTGTGAGGGAGGACCGGTGCTGAGAGACCAATTGACCAAGCTGCAAAAGGTCAAGAGAACTTCAATGTGCTCTCAGATCAAAGCGGCCAGCCTGACTGCGCCATTCTCAGCTTTAAGGCTATTGACAGGGCTGAGCCTCATCTCGTATCGCACGCAGTGAGAGGTTAAATGGGACCTGATATATCAGGCTACCACACGGGCCTTTAAATGTGCTGTTCTGTGGAAACCCTCATCAGTACCAAGCTCAGAGAAAATGAATGAGTGCATTGAATTTGGAGATGGAGCCAGGTTACAGCCTCCACCCAGCAGGGTTAGCTGTAAGACAGTGTTACACCTACGCCTCTCCAGAAAAGTAGTGGGTGAAGAACATATCTTTCCATTTAAAACGCTTTTTAGTCTCAGATTAATCTTGAAGCATACTATACACTCATTTGCCACAACTTTAAAACCACCTGCCTAATAACCTGTAGGTGACCTATGGAGGCATGAGCTCCACAAGACCCCTGAAGGTGTCCTGTGGTTCCTGGCAACAAGATATTAGCAGCAGATTCTTTAAGGCCTGTAAGTTGTGAGGTGGGACCTCCAAGGATCACATCAGTGAGCCTTGGGCTGGTTGATTCCACAGGTTGTCTTACTTGGAGCACTCTTGGTAGGCACCAACCACCAAGCATACTGGCAACACTTTACAAGACCTGATGTTTCGGAGATGTTCTGACCTCAGTGCCTCAGATTCTTACGTTTGCCTATTTGTCCTGCTTCCAACACACCACCTTCAAGAATGGACTGTTCATCTGCTGCCTAATATGCATAATGTTACTAATGTTATGGCTAATCTAATCTAAGCTCTGGTCCAATTAGTTCCTTCCATCCTTTGCAATGATAATAATAACCCATTAATGAGGCTATTATTTTATATTTTATATTATATTATATTATATTTTATATTATTTCTCAAACAAAGCATTCGGTTGTGTCCCAATCTGCCCACTTGAAACTCAACTTGAAGCACAAACATGACGCTGAAGCTGAAGAGGCCCAAAGATGATAAAGCATCAAAGCCATAAACTGATAAGCGTGGTAATACATCAAACCTAATAGAACATGACAGCATACTGAATAAATCTGTATAAAGAAAACTGCAGTTTTAGCTGCAAGAGAAACAGCCCTCCTTTTCTGATCCCCTCATCACCATCCAGGGCCATGACTTCACATCACAGCAGGATACCTAATTATCCAGCTTTCTTACTTCTGGAGATAAAAGTAAAGCTAGAGTTTCTTATTTATTTTTATGGGCAAAGGCACTGTTAGGCTGTCATCTAGAACTACAGCCAGTGTGTTTTCCTATATGCAGCAGAAAAGCAGCTAGGGTTAGGGAAAGGCTGCTCTCTGCATCACTGCAAGACTTTGAGAACCTTCCTGAATTGAAAAACACTGGGGTGAGTTTTGACAGAACAGCATGCTTTATATCTAGCTATTACATCATGTGAAAGTGAGCTCTCCTGCAAACAAGGTATGGAAAATATACTGTTCCAGTATCAGTATCAAATCTAAGTACTATGTTTGGGCACCCCCAGTAAAATGAATATTATGACCACCTACCTATAATAGTGGGAATAATCACCCTTGGCGTCGATGACATTAAGGAGACGTAGCAGGAACTGTATTAGGTGTGAGAAGGAGTTCATAAGGAGGTTAACTGGTCCACTGTGGCGTGTCGATTAGCACTTGTTGAAGTTATTCTGTTGTGCCACTGAGAGGAACCCAATGTGCAAAAAGTCCGTTCTCGGTACACCCTCACTACAGCGGCTCTAGAACATCCCACAAAGTTGGCAGTTTCGGAGATGCTACCACCCTTTGTCCGGTACACTACTGGACATCAGTCAAATTGCATCCTTTGCACATGATAATCATTTTGCACTCTGCTACAACTGACTGGTGTGCTCGCTTATTTATACATGCAGCAAACCCTGTCACGTGGCATCTGAGTTCATTCCAAACCAGTGGTGGTCAGGATATTCTGATTTGAGTGTATATATATATGCCATTTGACTGGTGTCCAAAAAGGCATGAAAATAGGGTGCCGGGCAAAGGGTGGTAGCATCTCTGAAACATAACCTTTACCTTCTGGTAAAAAATAGTGAACTGGACTACAACTTTCAACAGAGTGTAAAAGGTATGGACATTTCACTAGTTTTTGTAACGTCAGTGGCTCGTGGGAAACCACTGTCTGCTGTTGGGAGGAACTCAAAGTGCAAGAAGTGCATTCTCGGTACACCCTCACTACAGCGGCTCTAGAACATCCCACAAAGTTATCAGTTTCGGAGATACTACCACCCTTTGCCTGGCACTCTATTTTCATGCCTTTTTGGACATCAGTCAAATGGCATCTTATATATATATATATATATATATATATATATATATATAGAGAGAGAGAGAGAGAGAGAGAGTTTTGTTTTTACTTTCTGTCATTTGGGAAATCAATCAATCAGCAAAACAGGTTGTCCAGATTTTACGATATTTTCTTTAATATTAAAGTTCACTGTAATATTATTCGCAAGCTATTTTAGATAGTAAAACATACTGAAATGCAAGTGATCCATTAGCACCTGCATGTAAAACAATACTGGACTGGACTGAAATTTACTTAAAATTTACTTAATTAAAATATCATCACTGTAACACAAATCTTGTATTTCCATTTTTTGATCTTGACATTCCTTCTTTGAGCTTCTGAGATATTTAAAATTTGGTAGTTGTTCTTCACATTGTTTCAAACTGTCATGATGAATGGACCAATAGTAATGCTCCAAGACCACATGTGGAAATTTGACCTTGACTTCCATTGAAGTTAAGCAGTTTTTTTTTTCTCGATCTGCTGTAGATTTACCCATTTTGAACTACAGCGCAGCTCAGCTGCATTGTCTTTTCCTACAGAAGGCACATCGTTTAGGAAACAAGGTGTCTATCTGCTACATATGCCTTACAGGATAAGACTGGAAATCAATGGCAGTGTCCAGCTTCATTTAAATCTTAGATTATACGTTTGATAAGACGCATGGTCTTCAGGACTGTCAGAGGCCCTGAAAACGAATGACATTTAATCAATGGAGAAAACAGACATCTAGACCTTTAAAATAAAAGAGACTTGCCATACTGCTAAACCTACATAGCGCCACAAGGTGGCAACACTGCTTCACCGCAATTCACTGCTGCCTGTCCTCTTCCAAATACATGAAAAGGAAACATCTTTTATGCCTTTTTGTCCTCCTAGCTTATCCCAGAATGATAAGTGCCTCCATCTATGACTGTAAACGTAGCATCAGTCTGGAGGAGTTCCAGCTGCTCACACTTTGTCCGGCGGGCAGAAAGCTGCTGCGTCTGCCCAAACCAACAGCTGTATAAGCAGGGTGCTACACTCTGGAAGGGCACAGCTCAGCAGAGATTAGTGTCCTGCATTTTCTCTCACTCTGAGTTCAACTCAAGCTTGAGTCTGAGCCTGGAGTCTGATACGTCTGGTCTAAAGCAAAGCTGGAAACATTACAGCCTGAGCCGAACCAAGGCTACGGTCACACCGCAGGTAAAAGAGGCCCGAATGAGCCACTTTCATATGTGGTACTCAAATCCGCTACATATCCGATACGCAGCAATGCCACTCACTCTGAAGCGACAGATCAGAGTTCACCCAAATTTTACATCAACAAAAGAGACAGAAACATGGGCGACGGCAGTGAGGGATAGCGAGGTGACGCTCTGTGTTTGAGGAAATTTTCTGATACATATCCGTTGAGGAAATGTGATACATATCCGCTACGTATCCTGGTTCATTGTTACCATTCTTGTGTTTTGTGTGTTTTTTTTATTCTTGTAAGAAATTTGTGTTTTCACATTAACCATTTGAAGTACTGCCTCTGAACTATGGGGTTAGGTATCAGTTATGTAAAACCTGGCATTGGAGAAAGTCCAAAAGATGGGCACGGCCACAGGAGGGCGCTGCTGCAACATCAAAGGAAAATTAAAAACCTAAAAAAAAAACAAGTTTGAAGAAACCAAGGACACAAACCAAAGAAGTGGCCGTGACTGAATATCAAGCCCTTTTTACAGCGAGCTCAGTTTCAGTGATAAATCCAGCTGATGGAGATGAAACTGAAACTCCATGTAAAGGTACACGTATTTGTCACTGTACAGCGAAATGTGTCCTCCACATTTAACCCATCTGGTAGTGAACACACACACACACACGTGTGTTAGGGGCAGTGAGTACACACACACACACACACACACACACACACACACACACACACACACACACACACAGCGGTGGGCAGCCAGCTCAAGGGCCTTGCTCAAGGGCCTTGCTCAAGGGCCTTGCTCAAGGGCCTTGCTCAAGGGCCTTGCTCAAGGGCCCAACAGTAGCAGCTTGCCAAGGCCGGGAAGCGAACCCACAACCCTGTTATCGATAACCCGGTGCTCTAACCGCTGAGCCACCACTGCCCCTGCAGTGAAGCACTGCTCTTTTGCGCATGTGTGTCGGTTTAGGAGAGTGAAGTGTTAGCTATAGATCACACTATAAAAGAGCCGAAAAACATTGGATTTGGTGAGAAAATTGGATTTGTGTCACTTTACCTGCAGTGGGAACGTAACCCAAGGCATCAAGTTTTGAATCTGAGCCTGACTTGAGACCAAATCCAGCCTGTTGGTTAGCTTAGCAAGAATGTTAAGTTACCTAGCCACAATGACAGTCATCAGCAGTTGATGTAGTTGACACAAATACACAGAAGTATTCAGATATTTAAATTAATGTTCGGATTTCAAACTCAGCAAACTCCAGATTCTTAATTATTTAAGTTAATAAAAAATTATACATACTAAAGTTAGAATAAATTAATGCCCAAATTAAGCAAAGGAGGGAGCTAAAAGTGGGAGATGGGCTATGATAAGCCTAACCATAAAATGCCCACATAATTTCCTCATACCGTTTCGGTGGCAAACATCTGTAAGAAAAGGAGCTCAAACGCAGTCAAATCACTAAAACCACAGATATTGAACAGTTCCTTTACCTTCTAAGAACAGATAAAGTCTGTTAACAGAACCTAGAACACTCCTAAGAGCACTCTAAAAGAACACAGCGGTAAAAACAAAGGATCAGGACTAGCTCAGGCTTCAAACAGCCGATAGCTGTCCGGACCAGCCCTGGACATCCGTGGTTGAAGCTCTAGTCTAAAGTGAAGTGAAGCAAACCAGGCTGGTCATTACAGAACCACAGGGGATTAGAGTACAGCACCTGTGGAGAAGCCTGTCTTCTTATGACACTTGGTGAACTCGATGTTGAAGTAGGTGACGAGGGCGTGAACATAGTCGTTCCTCTGGATCTGCAGGCAGAAGGTTGAGGTAAAGGCCAGGTCCTCTGGCTTCACTGTGTAGATGTCCACCTCCTGAAGAACACAGAGCAGTCATAAAACACTAGACACGACGGCACCAAAATCATTTGGACGAAAGCATTCATCTCTATTAGAGAGCTTTTACGAGAAAAAAGCTTGCACTCGTCTCTGTGTCTGTCTGAAATGTCAGTACGCTAATGCTGCAGTAAGGACACCAGGCTGCTCTTCTTCAGCCCTAGGAGAAGCCTGGACATGATCAGAGATGTTTATAGCAGCTCAATCAGGTCTTATCATCTGCCCAAACCACTGAGTCCATCTTGACAGTGCTTGACAGTTTATCACACAAGCAAAACAATCTGCTCTCTCTCTTTCTCTCTCTCTCTCTCTCTCTCTCTCTCTCCTTTATTACTGCACTCTTAGCCTCACTCGCTCTCCCTTCCACATCAGACTGCACATCTCTTTGTAACTGAATCCAATGTTCAATTTATTTTGGGAATTAAAGGTTATTTGAGACTTTTTGAATCAATTCAACCCTCCACAAAAATCAAACAAGTCAATTGTTTCTCACCTTGGGTTCCGTTAATCTGTCGTACATTCGAATAAATGTGCAGAGGCTAAAACAATACAATCTAATAAGCCACTGTGGAAGGTTAGTGGAGGACACAACGCACTCCTTAGTCTAGACTTGAATTGGCATGCACAGCACTGTTCTATCTGCAGACAAGGACAGTGAAATGGAAAAAGCACACTCAAATATCCTTCTATTCACATATTGCCGCTGTTGGACAGAAACCTCGTATCTCCAAAACGGCAACTTTACAGCAGAAGGAAAAATACCTTCTTCACTTTCAATTGAAGTCGATGGAAAACGATTTCATTGCAGGTGAACTGACAGATTTACATTATCCCAAAAAGTGGGAAAAAGGCAAAAATGGAGATGCAAGGTTTTTGTGCATGACATTGATAAAATACATTATATGGACAAAAGTATTGGGACACCTGCTCGTGCATAGTTGTTTCTGAAAATCAAGGGGATTAAAAGAGTATCCTGCTTTTGATGATGTGACTCTCTCAACTATCCAGGGAGGAAGGCTTTCTAAAAGAGTTTGGAGCACTGCTGTGAGGATTTGTGAGGTCACAGATCTCATTCATATAAATTATTAGGCATTTATCGTACATTTCTAAAAAATGACTGATTGTGACCACAGGAGGGCGCTGCTGCAGCATTAAAGGAAAATATAAACCTAAATTTTTTTTTAAAGAAAACAAGGACGCAAACCAAAGAAGTGGGCGTGGCCGAATAATGTGCACTTTTTACAGCAAGCTCAAACGCAGTCTTGGTCATAAGCCCAGCTGTTAGCCAGCCGTCGCTGTGGCATCTCCTCCCATCTCCAATATGGGAACTTTACAGCAGAAGGAAAAAAATACCTTATTCACTTTTAATGCAAGTCATTGTAAAAAACTTTCAAATTATGTCAAAAAGTGAAAAAAAAGTTTTTTGGGGTGACTTTGACAAAATACATGTTATGGACAAAAGTATTGGGACACCTGCTCATGCATAGTTTCTTCTCAATTCAGGGGTATTAAAAAATAATCTATCCTGCTTTTGTTGGAGTAGCTCTCTCAACTGTCCAGAGAAGAAGGCTTTCTACTAGATTTTAGAACATTGCTGCGAGGATTTGACTGCATTCAGCGACAACAGCATTAGCAAGGTCAGGATGTTGGATAATCATCACCCACCTCAACCCCAGTGATCCAACTCATCCCAAAACTATTGAATGGAGCACTATCCATCATTCCAAAGAACACAGTCCCACTGCTCCACAGCTCAATGCTGGGGGGCTTTATACCCATCTAGACCACACCTGGCATTAGGCAACATGGAGCAAATAGGTTAATGTTTATCTGCTCCAGAGAGTCCTATTCTATTGGCAGTGCTTCTCTGCAGTGACTAACAAGCTGTGTATGTGTGTGCATTTGCACATCTGTGCCAGCAATGAGTGCAGCTTAATGTAGCTGAATGCATTCATTAGAAGGGGTGTCCACAAACATTTGTACATACAGTGTACATGTTTACATTGGGCACGTCTATCAGATCATGAACAGGGACTGAGATTCGTACATTTGTACATCTGTGAGCTGCTCGAAACCCCTTAGAGACTCAGACCTCCTTGCATGAATTCAAATGAACCCGATCAAGCCAATCATCATCCCTCTCAGCCCATTATCCAGCACTTCATTGTGAAATGAGATTTCATTTCTATGGATCATTATACAGCAGCCATGCTTCGTTAGGGAACTAATGATCAGGCAAAACACTGTAATGTGCAGCCTTTATTTATTAACTTTTAAAAACACACACTCAGAGCTCCTCGAGTGCTCATGATCCAGGCCTGAACTTGAATGCGTATGAATGAAGCAAAAAGTGAAGAGAAACGTACTTTGATTAAGCAAGCGTTGGTCACCACTTGCTTGGGGTCCACTATGTCCACCAGTGGCTCTCTCATTGCGACATTTCTGATGCAGGTCATGTCAAAGCCGTACACGTTCTCCCACCCTGCAGACACAGACACACGCTAGTCGGAATCCATGTTACCGAAGCACTTAGTTGGCAGCCAGGGTGTGAAATCTCTTCCAGCCTCAGATCAGTGGTCCAGACATAATCAGTGACAGAGACAGAGTAATGAATCACTTAGTTACCTTTCCTCTGAGAAATCTAAACACTTCGGAAGGATCAAAATGCCCTAAGAAGTGCACGACTCAGGAGAGGCCTTGCTGTGAGTGTTCCCCACACATATCGGTATTGGTATATGGATGCACTTAGAGCCGTTTAAAGGAGCATTATGTAAGAAATGGTATTTGTTTTGCTCCTGGGTTCCCCCTACAGTTGTGTAGTGTAAAATTATTCATTGTGCCTCGAGCGCCCCATTATGGACAGCTGATCACATGCATTTGTTGAGGATAGAAGTGACAAAAGTATGTGGACTGAGACAATAGAGTAATAATATAGGATTTTACACAAATATGACTCAGTTCTGAAGCATTAGCTTTGGCGAGAGGTCTCATGCACCTCTACCAAAGTTCCATAGTGCAGTAGCAATAGCACCTGATGTGGCAGTGACAGAGGCGCCACTCTCCCTGTTACAGTCAGTGTAACATCAGAAAGGCTGAAAGGTAAAGACACAAGGCTAAATTGCTACATACTGTTGCTTTAAAGAGATGGTTAGTATGTGATGAAGTGAGTGTTTCTTACTAGCTGTCATTAAAGACCCATCAACCAACGAACCAACCAAGCAACTAACCCTAATACTTGGTAGATTGGTAGGTAGTTAGGTAGGGTTAGCTTGATTGATGTGGGGGTAAGCTGGTGGATTCACCAGCTTACCACACCATCAATAAGCTAACGCTACCTACCTAGCTACCAACCTACCAAGTATTAGGGTTAGTTGCTTGGTTGGTTCGTTGGTTGGTCCGTGGGTGGGTGTGAGGGTGTGTAATTTGGTGGGTGGGTGCTCAGGTTGGTGGGTAGGCTGATGGGTCTAGGTATGTAAGTGGAGAGGGAGGGGGGTAGACAGAAATTGCAGTTTTATAGCTGGCACAAAGGCTTTTCTGAGCAATGCCATTGAAGAACCACTTATGGTTCCGTTAAGAACCATGTTTGTAACCTTTACATCCATCATTTGTGGCACCTTTACCTATGTAGCAAGTGTAGCATTAAACATATTTGCATATGTGGGGTCTTTTAGCATCATATGGTATTGTATTATGTTGCTTGTGATATGGACTTCACCTCAAAGCATATTTCAAAACTGGTGCTAGCCCTGCATACTGATTCAGGACCTGCCATATCTGTGTCTGCACTGTTCTTATTATTCATGAATGCAAATGTGTGAAGCTTTTTTTTTTTTACAAAAAGTACTCACCCAGAAGTGATAAAATACATCATCTCAGAGACATTTGAATTTCAGGCTGTTCAGGCAGTTTTCTGCAGCATGTCTACAGTATAATATTTCCTGACTAAGCTAAACAAGTGTCCAGTACAGCATGTTGATGGAGCTGGATAGTTGTAGGGTAGGGTAACATACAATAGTGGTCCGAAGTTTACATACACTCAGCAAGGACATTGATGCCATAGAAGTACTGGGCTTTCAAAGACTTCTTTAGGCTGTTCTTTTCTGGGGCTGAGTGAGCGTCATTCTCTGGGGCTATTTATAATAAAGAAAGAGAACTACCTCAGAATTCTTTAGCATGACCTCAAACTATCAGCTAGACGGTGGTAACTTGGACATAATTGGGTCTTACAACAGGACAGGGACCTCAAAAACACATTAAAGGTGGCTGAGGATGGATAAAGCAGGCTAACATTAAGTCCTGACCTCAACACCGTTGAAGATATGTGGACTATGACTATAAGTAATTTAACTGAGCTCTAACAATTCCTCAAAAAGAGAGTGGTCAATTATACTGGATGCTTGTTGATGGCCACCAAAAGTATCTGGTCAGGGTGCTACTTGCTAAGGGACACCTAATGAAATATTAGCTGTGCTGTATGTATTATTGTGGCCCTGTATGTATAATTGTGACCTTACAGCGGTATACCAGTTTTAGGTGTAGAGGATATGCATTGACAGCACATTTCTACTGGAACATGCCCCCTTTAGTCGAACTGAGTGGCAAACTGAAACCGACCAAACCGGGAAGGAAACAAGCCATTATCTGCTCAAGTTAAAGGCAGTTGGACTCGACAGTAATCCATACAAACTAGCCAAGACCAATGGTCCATGGACCCTGATGTGTAGCCAGGAACGTCCAGCTAACTGAGGCTCAAATCACACATGTTTAGAGGGTAAAGCCTCATATCTGAGAGCACAGTTAAGTGAATGAACCTAGGAGTGTTCCAGGAGATATCCAATATTTTCAGGCACATCTAGTAGACTGATTCATTTGCTTGCTCGCAACTATGGTGGGCTTGTTTTTTTGCCCACCTGTTTTTAGAGCGTGACTTCACCAATCAGTGACCTCCCACATGTTTTGGTGTCTGGCTTCCAGTAGCTTTTCTTTTCTTGAGTTTTCGGAAGTTTGTAAAATAAGTGCTCCAGATTCCTGCAGAATCAGTTAATCCGTCAATCATTCAACAGGTCTTTTTGTGATGTTTTGTGTTTTAGTGGCATTTACACTGACCGATAAGGCTGCCACTCAGCCAGGCTTTTTTCACTCAATGGGTGTAACTGCAGTGACTCTAGCCACCTGTGGCGACATGTGCGTACTCTCTATACCATGGTATGAAAATTGAATATATATATATATATATATATATATATATATATATGTGTGTGTGTGTGTGTGTGTGTGTGTGTGTGTGCATTTGTTTAATCAAAATCCTTCTGTTTTCATTCCATTGAGGGTCACTGTATCTGATAATAATAATAATAAGAAGAAGAAGAAGAAGAAGAGAAAGAAGAATAGTGAAATACTGTATGCTGTGTACTGTAATACCATAAAAGCAAGATATTTTCTAAGAGGGTTATCATATTGTTCAAATCTAATACTGTTGCAACCCTAGTGCTGATTTCAGAACCCAACCCCCCCCCCAAATTCAACTTTTTTTCTATTAAAGATATATATTTTCACTTATTAAATTATTCTTAAGTTCAAAGAAATTAAATTTAATTCCTAGTATTGGCATGACATTCATGTCCATGATTATTGTATGTACATATCATAGTTTCAGGAAAACTGTCAGACCACAAAAATCTGAGCAAAAGAAAAGTTTACTGTTTATCCAATCAGACAAGTGGGATCAACACTGCTATCCACTGTCTGCCACCAATCTTTACATGTAAACTATTAATTAAAAATCAATACTGTGTTTTTAACAATCGATACAGTATTACAAAACATAATATCACAATATTATGTTCGATAAAGAGATATTTTTTACACCCCCAAAGGATGGAATATGTGATTGTATTAATGTTCTCAATCTAACATTATGCTTCTTAGAGATATTTGGACAGTATACCCTGTATATTGTCGCTGTCACATAAAAACCATGTATATCCATCAACTTTACCAAACAACAAGCAAGTTTTAAAGTACTGTATGTCAAAAAGTGAAAATGGCCAAAATGGAGATACAAGGTTTTGCATGCCAGCACCATTACACTGATAACCCTGTATAACATATGCTGATGAAACCCTGTCATGCTGTTGTGATAGTCCTGTCTCACCCAGGGGACGTCCACTGTTAAAAGTCTGGGTGACTTACCCCAGTGTTCTTGGCCTGACAAGGCAGCAGCAGCAGCAGCTCCCACTGTTGTTTTCCCACTGCTGTCCCATAGCTGACAGGCGTTACAACTTGGATTCTGTTAGGAGAATATGTGTGTATGTGTGTGTGTGTGTGTACAGAGTGTAAAGAGGACAATCTCCCCCAGAGCAGCAGCTTTACAGAGCCGTGTTGCTCAGATGTGATGTTTGATGATTCTACTGTAATATCGATCATCACACAGCCCGCAGCGCTGTGGCTGTGAAATGAAGCCGCGTCAAATGCTCTTTCCTTCTCCCTCGTGTGTGTGTGTGTGTGTGTGTGTGTGTGTGTGTGTATACACACTCACAGTGGATCTTGAAGTCCTTGTACTGCCTGTCCTCAATGGCCACAATATAGAGAGCAGCACGGTCTGGAAACATCAGGCCACCGGGTTTCTATAAAAAGAATGCAGAGTGTCTAGTCAGGAATGTATACCCACCCTCACACACACACACACACACACACACACACTACTGTTCAGAAATGTAAGCCAGCTAGTATTTGCTTGTACGACACTCCTCAACATTAAAACACATGAAAGGTGTAAAAAAGTGATCTTGTGAGTTTGAGGCTTGGTTCTGAGTTTATTCAGTAAAGCTCAGCTATTACATGAATTTGCTCAGTTCAAGGATTCAAGGAGACTTTATTGTCATTTGCATCGCATGTGCTACATGGGGTGGAATGAAATTGAGATCAAGGCCCCAGTTACACATAAGAGCAATTATGAATAAATAAAATAATAATAATAATACAAAAATCTAGACAAACCAGCACATCTGGTTTTACGAAGGCTAACACTTTACATTAAGGCTTGAAAATGAACTGAGGCTGGGTGATATGGTCAAATATTTGTATCACAGGATTTTGGCTGTTTTTTAATTTATTTATTATTTATTTTTCCATGACTAGAACTTTATACATGTTTATAAATGTGGCTTATTCCTGTGTCAAGAGTACATAGAATATAAAAAAACTGTCATTTTTAAAAAAGAATTTTATTTTTATATAATAAGGGCAATTAGTAATGTAGACTTTGCTTTGCCCCACAAAATAAGTGACCAACTTGTTTATTGGGTAAATTGGTAGTAATGTGTACTCAAGTCAAACGTGTACTTAAGTCATATTTTAGGAAGGTTAACAATTTACATTAAGGGTTGAAAATGAACTGAGGCTGAGTTTTTTTATTTTTTTATTATTTATTTTGGCATGACTGGGTCTTAAATGTGATAAATGTGGCTTATTCCTGTGTCAAGAGTACATAGAATATAATGAATTTAATTTTTTTTTTAATAATAGTAATGAGTAATGTAGACTTTCCTAGAGTAATGTAGACTATCCACAATAATATTAGTTGACATTCTGCAGTACAAAATAAAATAAGATGTATCAAGGAATCAATTGATTCATCTTATTTTGATACATCACCTTGATACATCTTATTTTATTTTGTACTGCAGAATGTCAACTAATATTATTGTGGAGAAAAAACAGATAGCTATACCAAGTAATTAAGGTTATTAACAGTTAATTAAGCTCCCATGTTATTTATATTAAACTCAGCACACTGTTAGTACACTGTTAAAGATAGAAGAGGCCATTAATTAATGCTAAATGATGTCTGTTAAAAGTGTAACCATTTGGTCTGAATTGTCTGAAAACTAATATATATCACTTCAACATCTCATTTATCATTTATATTTTTGCACAAAATATGATATCATACAGAAACTACAAGCTGACAAAATTTAAAAAAGAAAGTTCTCAATTTTTCTGAAATTCCTAAAATTTTGGAGTGTTGCTTATTGAGACTCAATGACGAATATCTTGTAAAGTCTAGTTCTCACAAATCACTAATTCCTCAACAGCTTAAAACAGTAAGAAACTATTGTATAGACATCAAGCTTGATATCCAGGTCTCAATAGGATCTTGCCCACCACTCTACCCCCAACTGTAATGACTTCTGTGCACCAGTGGTTCAAATTTGCTACCAGTGCTTGGGCCCCACACATTGGCACTAGTGGTAAGGGTAAATTATCTAATGGGTGCATTCTGTGTTCTGAGGCTTTTGTACAGTTTTTTCACACACTTACACACACACAAAGACACACACACACATACACACACATGCATACTGACCAGCCACTTATCTCTGGCAAAGATGACAGTATTCAGCATGGACTCATAGAAAAGGCAGTAGCCCATCCACTCTGAGATAATGATGTCCACCTGGTCCACTGGCAGCTCTGTCTCCTCTACCTTCCCTTTAAAGATGGTGATAACTACGACACATAGCAGAGAATTCTACGTAAATAAAGCTGACCACACACATGACTACTACTAAAGCCTGGAAGCACTGGAGAGAGGGAGAGGCAGCTTTCAGATTCCTGCCTGAGTATCAACAAGCAGACCATGCTGAGAAGCTTTTGTGTGTGTGTGTGTGAGAGAGAGAGAGAGTGTGAAAGAGAGGGAGTATGGATGAGCTGGACCCATCCCCTGCAAAAAAGGACAGATTTTTGCAGAACAGCGTTTGATCAGCATCCGTGGGGAGTTATTGAATTCAGTTTGGCTGGTAATGGAACACTTTGTCAGCAAGAAATATGAAGCCTCCCGGTCGTCCGGCTGGACTGCAGCTCTGCTCCAGGGATTCAGCTTGGTGAAAAAGAAAGTCTTTGGATATCTCTGCAATTACCACACACATCAGTTTCTCATTTTACGCTTGTTTGCCGAGATGAATCGTGCATGTCACGGATGTTTCAAGTTTTGTGACGGTGTGAAGCTGAAGAATCTCCAAGCACTTCTTCATTTTCAACCCTGAGTTTGAAGATGAGCTTCACTGTGAAAGAGCTAAGAGTTTGGGTTTTGCTGGGCTCTTATTCACCAACTATAATTATAATAATAATAAAAAATGTATTGCTATGCATCTTAAAGTGATTCACAACACAAGATACATTGTAAAAACCTAAAGAAATGATTTTATGTCATAATAACTTCAAGAAATTGAACTGGGTTTCATGGTTCATTGAAAGAAACACTTTCTGATTCAGAGTAATTATTTAAGTTGAATAAACCCAGCTTAATTGGTGTTACTACAAGAAGCAATTTCTTTAGGTTTAATGGATTAACCACTTTTTACAGCATAATACAAAACAATGAGACAACAAAAACTTCATATAGAAATTGAATAAAAAAAAGAGGAAACGGATAAAAGTAATGGTACACATGAAAATATGAAATAGAAAACAGTAAAATAAATAGAAACAGGAGGCCATGAATAAGGCAAGTATAAATAAAAGAAAATATACATAAAATAAACTAGCCATTTCTATAAAAAAAGTTCAATCTAAATAAATATGTTTTTAAGCTGTTAATAGTGGGTGATTGATTATTATACATCAGTAAAGTCTTAAGTTAAGTTTTCCCACAGTTAAATAATAGACTGTTTAATAATAGATTTCATTTTAAGCACATAAAACTTCACACTTACCGCTGTCCAGATGGTTAGCTTTGATAATTTTCTCTGAGTACTCCGATATACTGGAGCATTCAATCTGAAATGACAAAAAACAACATACAATCTTAATTACATTGTATTGTATTTCAGTTAAACATTATATAGCAATATCAGCCTGTGCTAGGGATGTAGCGTTACGCAAGTCATGGTTCAATCCACATGATGGTTTGGACCTCAGGGTTGCGAGTGCGAGTTTGGCACAAGGGGAAAAAAGCCAAAAATTAAATTCATCTAGGTTTTCTTATCATATATTTAGAACAGACAGTAGCGCAAGTTACAGTTTCCTCCAGATTGTACCTTATAGCGCCCCCCTGAGGTAGTGGGTACAGCCTGCAAGTGCATTAATTAAGCAGTAAGATGTAAATGTAGCACATCCCATGTGTTTACGCGAACACTGTATAAACAAATAAACAAGCGTATGCAGGCCACTGTCGGACGTGCGAGAGAGCGACAAAGGACGTTACCTAGGAGAAACTAGTAAAGTCCACTACAATTCCCACAATACCATGTAAATTCAAACTTCACTTGCTAAAGGTTTAAAGGCTTAAGGAGTACATCCACCCTCATCATAAGCTGGTCTCCCGCCGTCCCAGCACGTTTTTTAAAAATGTACATTAGGAGGCGGATAACAAGCATGAGGAGGCAGGGCTTAGTAGATGCAGAAAGCAGCCAATCAGAGACGTTTCTGCTTCCACGGCAACCATGAAGGACATCTACATTTTGTATGTTGTGACCCACTGCTATTTAATATAGGGAAAATGATCTGTAGGCGAATTACACACGCAGCAGAACTGAATTTTCGACCTTTAGGGGGCGCACTAACCTGGACTGATACTGAGTCTTTTGTTGGACGAAATGTGAATTTTGCATTTTGTCTTCTATCAGGCCTCCACATGGATGCTTTGTCTTTTGCTTACCATGTAGTACCATGAATTCTCCAAACGACTGCATTACACCCCTAAACTGCACATCCCTGTTACTGCAGAGCTGCAGATAAGCCCTCTAGCGAATCACAAAATGACGTATTATGTGTATTATAACCGGCCTTTGCAGATGTTTAGAGAAATCCAAAGTCAAATCATATAAATGATACAGTATCAAGTTTTAAATATAAGTTATATCACAGAAGCAGAATGTGGCAGCAGAACCGCAGCCCAACAGAGGCAGTTTCTTGTACATACTGAGCCTCCTTGATCACACCTTCCAATTTCATCCCCTCCTTTTCTCCTCACTCCTCTTTCCACTCTCTGCCACCGAGACAATCTAGAGATAATGACACCCAGAGCAGATCTGCCAGAGTTAGACTGGTTGAAACACAGACAAATAAGACTATGCTTCCTCTCCTTACACTCCTTACACATTCCCTCCACACTGATGGCCCTTCACTAGCAGAGTCCCTCTCTGCTCATTAGATTGAGCCATGAGTACTCTCCTCTGCGTTTAACACTGCCTCAGGCTGAGGGACTGAGTTCAAGCACATTGTGGGATAGAGAGTGCATTAATGAGAACGCTGCAGCTGAGCTGTTATCAGCATACCAACCTGCTCTTATATGAATGCAACAACACAGTATATTGTACTGTACTGAATTGTGGGGTCGTATTATGGCCAACATGTTATCTTGCAGCTACTGTTAAAAGGACAAGATCCTCAGTGTTTCTAGGTTTGAAGCTGTGGGTGAACCTCTAAAGGTGCTTTGAGGAGCCTTCAAGAAAAGGCTCTTACAAGAATCCATTCCAAGGACGAAAGCCTTTGCAAAGAGCCAAAAGTTTATTTCTGTGAGATACAATAAGGAGTTTCTCATAGCTGGATCCACATATAGTAGTCCTCTGGGACCCCCTAAAATATATTTCTTCTTTGAGGAGCCAGATTTCGCAAGAATCCCAAAAACTCTAATACTTTTATAGGTTAAATGGAATAAATTCAGATGGAAATATGGATGCTGATTTTTTTTATTTTGTTGAATGGTAAATGGATTGTCAGTGAATTGATTTGTCAGTAAACTCTGGATTGTGCAAACTGATGCGCCCCTCTTAGTTTAACGACATACCACAGTAAAGAAAATATTCAAAAGTCAATGTTGAAGTATAGCTACAGTCCACATGCAAAGCTTGGCCTACTAAACACATGTTTACTATAGATGAAACCTTTCCAGTGGATCAGGATCAGGGCTGATTCTGCCATTTTAACCCTATGGAGTCTACAGGGGCATTTCCTCGATTATTTTTCATCTTCTTAAATTTGTCTTTACAAGCACTGCATATAAGACAATACCCATGTTCACAGTCTTTGCAGTCAAATAAACTGGCAAAACTCACTGTGAGACCCAATGTAAATCTGCCACTGAGACAATCTAGAGATAATGACACCCAGAGCAGATCTGCCAGAGTTAGACTGCTTGAAACAAAACCTCATTGTAAGACCCAATGTAATATAGAGCACTGTGTGAAGATATTCTAAAATCCTAAATCTAAAATTTAAGTCAGATTTCTGAATTTCTTTAAATTCTGTAAAAACTGTAAAAACATACCTTTCCTCATGTGTTGTTTTGGGGCTGAAATGGGTTTAATGAGTCTTAGCTCTACAAAAGCAGAGAAATTATTGAATAATATAGCATATAAATGGCAAGAGGCAGAAGATGGGTTTCTGGGTGTCCACTGTTCCATCAGTTCCACATAAAACATAGATTTCACACAGGAATCCACCAATTACAGATGCCAGGCAGACGTCCCATACCTGAATCCACCAGTTACAATTTAGAGGCAGATGACGGACACACAGATCCACCAGTTAGACACAACGAGAGGCAAAGACAAGTATCTTGTCCCATCTTCAGGGACTTGTAACTTCAGATGTGAGTCATGTACAATCTGCCAATAAAATGCGATGGAAAGGGCGGAGTCTACAGATTCAGGAAGTGTTTGAACTGTTTGACAGAATTTAGTAGAAAGCCTCCTTCCCTGGTCGGTAGAGACAGTTACTCCAACAAAAGCAGGACACACTCTTTTTTAATCCCCTTGATTTCAAAAGAAACTATGAGCGAGCAGGTGTCCCAATATTTTTGCCCATATAGTGTATTTGGTGAACACTGATTGCGTTGCAATCCTAAAGAGAGAGAGAGAGAGAGAGAGATCAAGAGATTCTGATTCAGTCTGTCAGATATGAGCTACTGCTTTCCCAGGCAGATGTTTTCTCTCTCTCTCTCTCTCTCTCTCTCTCTCTCTCTCTCGCTCTCTCTCATTTCCCCTGTGTGTTACTGAGACTTTGTTAGTGTCCACAGTCGTCCCCATCAACCTTGCATTTTCTACACACAGTGAGACAGCTCCTCTCCAGTGTGAAATCTTCAGCGCATGTGGATCGCCCTCTCCACAGCTTGCTCTGAGCAGAAACTGAGCAGAGTAATGCAGAGAGATTTGACTGGAGGACACCTTCACTATAAGCAGTCAGCACATTTCCCAGCACCTAAGACAAGATATGTTTGATATACACCAATCAGCCATAACATTAGTACCTAATACTGAGAAGGTCACCATTGTGCCTGCAAAACAGACCTGATCATTCAAGGCCTGGACTCCACAATAGCTCCAAAGGCTTCCTGTGGTATCTGTCACATATCAAGACGTTAGCAGCAGATCCTTTAAGTCCTGTAAGTTGGATCACATCAGTGAGCCTTAGGTACACATGACCCTGTCGCTACTTCACCAGCTGCCTTTTCTTAAACCACTTCTGACCACAGCATACAAAAAAAACCCTACAAGACCTGCCTGATGTTTTGGAGAAGTTCTGACCCAGTTGTCTAGAACATGACAGTTTGGCTCCTGTCAAAGTGGCTCAGATTAATATGCTTGACCCTTTTCCCTGCTTCTTGCTTAACACATCATCTTTGAGAACTGACTGTTCAATTGAGGCCTAATATATGCCCTCCCTTGACAGATGCCACTGTAGATAAAATTAATTAATTAATTAATTATTCATTTTTAAGTAATTAATTAAAATAATGTTTTACACTTCACCTAGTGCTAATATTATGGCTGTGATCAGTATACATGATCGGAGACACGCTGGAACCTGAACTGAGTAACATAGTGATGCACTTTTTACTCAATTTAGCAATAAAAATTTCAGTCACTCTCAATAGGAGTATAACGGTCTACAAAGGTCAGGATTTGGTTAACGCTCTTGTTGCTAAATGCAGTCCAATGCTCACAGCAATGTTCTAGAACCTAGTAGAAAGCCTTCTTTGCTGGACAGTAGAGATAGTTACTCCAACAAATGCTCATTTAACTCACAACTCATTTTAATCCTCCTGATTTCAGAAGAAATAATGAACAAGCAGGTGTCCCAATACTTTTGTCCATATATTGCACCTGCACCACCATATAGTCCCTGTACTACTGTGCGCACCAGTACTAATACATATACCTTACACCCCTATCTCTCATCCACTCACCTTTACCATTCACATTCTCAGCCTACTGTTTACAGCGCTGCTGAAGCTGTTGCTGGACTACTGAAAACACGTGTTTTAAAAGGTTCAATACTGTGAACAGGCCGTAATGACCGATAGTGATTTTTACAGTGTAAAACTTCAGTCATTCTCAGTTCTGCACTTGTTTTGGGCCAGTGGTAGTATCATAAATCAGAGTGGGCCTGCTGCCCAGGCCGCATTTAGGAGTGCAGTGCAGGCATTTGTGTGAGAGGAAGCATGGCGGTGGTGGCCCCATACACTGAGCTCTTTGGCATTTAGCTCTTACGAGGCCTTTCGAGGGAATGCTGATTACCCCAGCAGAACCGCATCAGAGCAGCAGAGTGCAAATCAGATCAACTCTGCTGCAGCTTATGCCTGGCACACACACCCACCCACAGAAACACCAACACCGCTCATACACACATAATGAAATTGAGGGGTGTCAGCAACACATATCTACACTGGGGGTTACAATGCTAACAGTAACGGCAGATTTTAAAAACTGCTATCCAGATGCTCCAGAGTCTCTTACTTAGTGCAGTGGTCTTACTGCAGCTAATTAAACAGGACTAATTAGGCTCTTTGTAATGAAAAGTGTAGTTAGTCAGTGTTCATTAAGCACTGAAGATAAAAAACATAGTGTATCACAAAAACACAGTTTATAACAATGCAAAAAACAAGGTCATATCGCCCACCTTTAATTTACCCTTACCAACTTAGATGGCACACATAAAAACACCCACAGAAGTAGACATTCTAGGCTTTAACAGTTTTTACTTATATTTTCCACAGTTACACACCAACCTGCCACTTCATTAATACCTCCTTGTTGTTTCTATACTCACTGTCCATTACATCAGCTCCTCTTCCCCTATAGGAGCACTGTGTAGTCCTACATATCCAGACTGTATCCATATATTTCTCTGCATACTGTGTTGGTTAGCCTCCTTTCTCCCAGTTGATCAGAACCCCACAGGACCCCAAAGAGCAAGTATTATTTGGGTTGTGGGTCATTCTCAGCACTGCAGGGACACCGACATGGGGGTGTTGTTTCAGTGTGTTGTCCTATGTATACTAGGACTGTATGAATGGTAAGCCAAGGCACATTTAGTGGGGTCCATAAACCCCCATAAATGTATGGAATTACTACAAATCAATTAAATCTCATGAATGACCCCAAAATAGGCCAACTGCAGTTCCTCTTTCTTTTTAATGGAAGCAAAAGTTCAATTTAAATGGGAACAACACTGACCGTACTGGAGGCCATTACTGCATCTACAAAGCTGACGTTGGCTTCTTAGACCCTGCTTACACCTGGTCAGTTTATGTGATTAGTGATCCATAGAAGACAAGCATCCAGGCTTATTTCTGTCCTGGCACTGAAGTGGTAGAACGGACTTCCCCTGGGTGTCTGAACGGCAGATTCGCTCACTGTCTTCAAACGCTGACTGAAGACCCTCCTCTTCCAAGAGTACTTGGGCGTAGTGTAGAGTATTGTGGTCTCCATACTGACTTCTGTATTTAGTAGCATCTAAGCTTGGAGGTAGCTTTTGGACTCGATACAAATTAGCTAAAGGGTATTTTCATATTTTGTAAGTCGCTTTAGATAAAAGCATCTGCTAAACACCTTGAATGTAAATGTATCTGGATTGTTGGAATGTCGGCATGAGGGCATGTTGATTAATAATGCTACAAACACACTAAATTCAAACTAAATATATCACATTGCACAAGCTGTGAAAATGACACGAATATCCTTAAAGTCCACAATTTAAACGGCCAAACAAGCATGTGTTGGAACAAGCTGTGTAATACTTTAGAAATTCAGTCGGTACCATATAAGTATTCAATTTTGATACCCAGCCCTAGAGGTGAGTACTGTGCAGGGAGTGAGCAGTAGGCCATGTTATAGGCCCTATAATAATACACTGCAGTTACTGGGTTTTACACTGCAGAATATCATTAACACTACAGAATGTACCATTTACTCAGTGTAACACTTCAGACTGGTTTCCTTTATAGACTATCCTGTAAAATCCGGCTTTCAAGGACACACATAACGTACATCAACTGAAAATGACCCTTGTGACCCTGTCTGCAGTACGTCACTCAGATCTGCCCCAGGAGCCAATTATAAGTGCCTCAAAGTACATCCAGCGTGCTGTGGTCACAGAGCTAATACACCCCTGGTTATCTGACCCAAAAACATACTAATAACCACTGGGTGTCCAACTGATGAACAATAATCCTGGGAGGAGGACAAGGAGGACATGAAAAGGAGATGTTCATGTAGTGACTTACTGGTATAACCTGAAACCAAAAAAACAAACAAACCCAACACCACGCTGGACTTGTCAGCACTCCTTCTCCAGAGCAGAACAGCCATGCCCAGTGTTATTTTGGGAACAGAACACAGCTCCAACATGGCGGGACCCTGCAGGTTAGCTGAGCTCAAGGCAGAGGGAGGTGGGCTAGCCCTCTTACCCCGTACACGTGCTTGGCTCCAGCCTTGGCAGCGAACATGGAGAGGATGCCAGTGCCACTCCCCACGTCCAGCACGATTTTGTCCTTGAAGACATGCTTGTTATGGTACATGGAGTTCCTGTAAGTCAGCGTCCTCACCTCGTCCTTCAGCATCTCCTACAATGTGACACAGTGGAGATAGCAATCAGCCTCACGGGTAAAGACGCATTAGAGAAGCAATATGAACGAACACTAGGATGATAAATGCAGAACAATTAAAGACAGCGACAGCTTGAGTCATCTCGTCTCTCTCATCTCTGGCGTATTAAAAACTTGTCACCCTCAACATTCGAAAAAGGCTGGCCGCCCTTTAGATTGTGTGAATACGTCGTGTGAAAACGAGACATACAGCAGATCGCAATGTTGAGAGAGACATCTAGCAAGCGACTAAAGCTCTGTCAAACTGGGCTGACTTATCTTATGATTGAAAAACTAGCGAACTAGCAAATTCTGCTAACACAGCGACACATCAAGCAAGCGCAACAACACAAGTCTGCAGCTAATTAGTTATTACTGACTAGTCCAGCAGGAAGAAGGCCAGCTCAGCATCTGTCTTGCATCCTCTTATTTCTTTTAGCGCTCGCCAACGGGTAAAACCCGGGCCGAGATTGAATTTTGTCCGGTCTCTTGCTCAGTCACTCTCTCTATTTTTCTTCCTTGCTTTCTCAGACGACATCTTCTTCAGCCTCTTCGCAGACTCGGCCACAATGTTCATACTGAGAATACCAAACTAGCTTCTTGTTAAAGCTAGCTGCAGACCCCTGATTCTCGTGCAACTCTTCTGGTTCTGGGCCCATAGTGGCAATGGCAGATGCCATTCTCCCTGTTCCAGTTAATAGCATAAAACTGGCCGTTCTACAGAAATGACCACTTTTAAAGGTAGACCATGTTGCTAATGAACTCATGGGCTGCATGAATAATTGCACCTGCTTTCTACACATGACTAGGAACAAGCACTTCTGAGGTGCTCAAACTTCTAAATAATTGATTTAAAAAAAAAAACTATTACTGCCAATTGATGGATCAGGATAGTGTAATTATTCAAATAACATATTGTTAGATATAAGAAATATAAATTAATTGATATTAATTGAAATTCTTCTGATTTTTTTAAATGTGTTTTTCATGTGAATCTATTTCTGTAGAGACCAGGGACACAAAATAGGCGTTAGAGTCATATCAAATGACTCTAATGCATCCTCTCAACATGGTGTAGAACCTGTGAGAATGAGCTAAACTGTTGCTGTAACTGCACGCCCCTTCAGATCTCTCCTGCTGCTTTTTCTCCCAGTGTTAAAAAAGCGTGCACGAGTGTCGAGAAGATGAGATAAAGGGGGAGAGAAAAAAAGGTCTGACCTATATACTAAAAATGAGACTGAACAAAAATTCATCTCACACAGATCTCGCCCGAGTCCCACTGCTCACACCCATCCTCAAACCCAACGACCTCGTCCCCTCCCCCTCTGTCTGTCAGTCTGCCAGCCCCTCCCTCGCTCTCTCTCTCTGCCTCTCTCTGCATCCACCTGCATTACGTTCACCTCATTTCCAGTCCAGATCGCTACGCCTCACACAGCTACAGTGAGGGTAATTCATTTATACCCAAAATCAATGACCTGAAAGGTGTACTATAGATATTCCAGTAGCTAATTTTAGCATATTAGCATTTAGTTCATATTCAGTAAAGTCTGTGTCTTTTCTTCAGCACATTGAGTAAACGTTCACAGATCAGGCTAGAAAGTAAGTGAACCTCTATGTCATAAATTCTTTGAGATGAGATTGGAAGTGTGAGTTCTAGTTCTCAGGTAATTAAATCAAGGTGCACAAAGCCTGGCTAATGACCTGATCTGTTCTTCTCAAGAAAGTCTGGTTAGCATGAACCATGCTTCAATGTTATAGAAAGACATGAAGCTGGAAAGCCTCCACAGCACACTACTCTTCCTAACTATGAAGCATGGTGGAGGGAGCAACATGGTGTAGTGCTGCTTTCCTGCTTCAGGGCCTGGAAGCCTTGTGATCAATGAGGGAACAATGAATGCAGAAATCCAGGTCATTTTCAGGTCCAGGTCATGATCTCACTTCACTTTTCGTTCCATTGGGACGTCTCACCATGAAGGATCATTTCAAAGTTTAAAGAATCTGACCCTAATTTTCCTAGATCACACACCTAATCCAAGCCAGTACAAATGATAAAGTGCCAGCCTTTACTTTTGCCTGTCTGATGTGCAAAAACATCCTCTTGTGAAACCTTAACTTACCTCGTGGATGCCAAAGTGAGCATAGGAGTCAAAGTAGTAGTCCCTGGAGGTCATCTCCTCAGGGTTGAGGAATTTGGCCATCTTGCCGCGTCCGGGACAGCTGGGCAGGGTGGCCGCATGGGGTGTGTGTGGTGTGTGTGTGACGTGGGAAGGCCGCGGGGCATGGTGGACCGAGGGCACTGGTTTAGGCAGAGGCGAAGGCTGCGCCGACTGAGACGGGGCTGCGCTCAGGGGCTGCTGCTGATAAAGCCAAAAAAAAGAGAGGGAGAAAGAGAGAGAGAGAGAGAGAGAGAGAGAGAGAGAGAGCAAGGGTGAGAGTGCATTTTTCTGACAGCAAGAGTTTCCTCCTTGCACACCTTCCATTAAAATCAACCTTGGGCAATCAAGTACAGATGCTGTACTTGATATCAACTGCGGCAAGAGGTCCCGTGATGACATTTTAGGATTGTTGGAGACTTCTTCAGACATGCTCATGGCTGACCTCGCTAGGGTGACCTGTTGCCAGTTGTTTCACTTGTAAACGATTGGGTGCACATTGGAACATCTGATTTCTAACTACTCTTTTTCAATCCCTTCCCAGTCTCATCTGCATCTACAACCTTCTTTCTGAGGGCCTTAGAGAGCTCTTTGGATCTGGACATGCTCTGGACTTTCTCTCACAAAGCTCCCCAACTCCAAAACAAACTTTGTGTTACTGTTTTGGAGTGTGAGACACTCTCTCAGTCTTCAAATCTGGATTGAAAACGTTTCTCTTCTCATAAGATTTTGGGTTAATCCTCCATTACAGACTACTGTTGTCTATACCACTGTTCTGAGCTACGCTGATTACAGGCCTTTTATTATTGCTGTGGCCTTTCTAAGCTTCTTCCCTTACATGCTCTCCACCAGACTATTTATATTTCTAAATACCTTCTTTCTTTTCTAATTTCTTCCTGAGCTGCCCTTCTGTTGTCTGTTCAATGCTGGGTGCTGCTGCCTGCCTACCCTTTGGTCCAAGCTCTCCTGCCATGTTAACTCAACCTTTTTTCTCAATGTTTTGAGATGCCCTTCTCTGACTGTTCTTGTCCCTGCACTGCCCGACCCAGATCTCTACCACCCTTCTGCCTGCTACAATGCTGTCCTGCTTTGGATCTTAACACTAATGCATTATACTACATAGCTGTGTTGAACATGCACAGACCTCCACATTATCACTGAACCTGTGACCAGTGATTAGGTGTCCTAATCACCTGCAGTTGAGTTGCTGCACTTGATTTAAAATATAGACATTTTAAGTAGGGGGGTGGGGGTGTCCTATCTTTATCCTTACAATGGAATTGCATTTGTTTTAAATGATCTTTTAAGACATCTCTTATTATTGTTCTATTTTTATATTTCTATGTTCTATGTTCTATTTTTCCACATGACTGTAGCAGTACTGAAGGCACAGTTAAGTGATCATTCATGACCCATTTGTCCTGACACTTAAAATGAAAGCATCATGCCATGTTTATGCAAAAGCCAGTGAAAGCTTGTAGAAGAGGTGTAAGAGTGTTCAGAGTGTTCTTAGGACAGGTGGGAAGAAGGTGGCTACATGAGGACCAGGGTTAGAAAGGAAGCAGCCGGTGAAAGGGACAGCACATACGGTCAGCATTTCTGGCTCAGATTAACACATTCACTACCTACAGAGCGAGAGAGTGGGAGAGAGAGACAGAGGGAGGAGGGAGAGGACAGCAAAGCCTTTCTACTCTCTCCCTGATAAAATACAGCTGATTAATAAGTCTCCAATATTACAGCAGACAGGCCTGCCACTGCCAGCGCTGCGTTCATTAACAGCCATGTTCTACATGTAGATGTTCAGCAGGAGTTCAAAAGAAGCTGTTCCATGTCACACAGTGAGCATGTTTTAATCCCTTAAACCCTAGACTCAAAGACTTTTTAATATTTAGTAACTACTATGAATTATTCTGTAATTACTAATACGAACTGACAGTGAGGCCACATATGGGCCCCGTAGAAAGAAGAGTTAGGCTGTTACCAGTAAAAATGCTGGATTAGATTAGATACACTTTAAGGTCAAAAGTATTGGGACACCTGCTCATTTATTGTTTCTTCCGAAATCAAGGGTGTTAAAAAAGAGTTTATCCTGCTTTTGTTGAGTTATTGTCTTTATATAAGACTTTCTACAAGATTTGAGAAAATTGTTGTGAGGATTGATCGCATTCAGCGGCAAGATCGTTAGTGAGGTCAGGATGTTAGATGATCACCACCCAACCTCATGCTCGATACTGGGGGGGGGGGGGGGGGGGGGTGGTTACCTCTCTAGTTCTGGCATTAGGCATGGTGGTGCCAATAGGTTCATGGTAAGATTATCTGCTCCAGAGAGTCCTGTTGTGTTTGCAGAACTTCTTTACAGGACCAAGACAAGCTCTGTGTGTGTATGCATCTGTGCCAGCAATGGTAGCAACTTAAAGAAGCTGAATGCATTCATTAGATGGGGTGTCCACAAATATTTGGACACATAGTGTAGCCCTTTAAATTTCTTTCTTCATTTTGAAAGTTGTCTATAGACTTTGTTTATAGACTAAAGAGTCTATACCACAGGAAGCGTGGGGTCCCTCACAGCTTGAATTCAGTGTAATATATCAGATCTGCCTGCTCTGAGCTGCCAGGCATCTGATGAAGATGAAAAGAACAGTCTTATAAGCATCTTTCATAAGTTATCCAACACCACTATGAGTGTGTGAAGGTGGGTGAGTGGTTGGATGTGTGGGTCTGTATGAGTGTGTAGCCATGTGTCCACTGTATGTGTATGTGTGTGCATTTGTACGTTTTGCGTCTGTGTGTATGTGTGTGTGCTGCCCCTCAGCCAGAGGATTTAAGATAATGAGTGTCAGCTGCTTGGAAAGCAGCTGCATCAAGAGACATCAAGGTGTCAAGATAGCATCTAACAGAGGGAGGGGTGGAGAGCCAATGTCCTTTCCCCCTCCAGCCAACCAACAAATCTCATTTTGCATTCTATTTTTACCCCACATACTCGCCACGCTTCACCCGTTCAACCTGCACAATGCAGGTTCAGGAGGAAAACAAACAAACATTGTTTTCTAGGTATCTTTGAGTTGCAGTTTTAAGAAGTGTGTTAGCTAATGTGACCTCCTGTACTACAGGGAAGTACTCAGGGCTTCATCAGCTCGAGGGGGGTTTTATTGTGTGGTGTAGAACCATTGCTGCTCCAAAGTGTTCAAATCAGGGCTGTAGAACTGAAGCAGAATAAGGCGCCGTCACTACGACCAAAGGACGTACGCTAGTTCAAATCCTGCCCGGGAGAGCATAATTGGCCTTGCTCTATCCAGGGTTGGTAGATGGCACTTTCTCCCCACATCACTCCAGTGTGTCTGCTGGCCGAAGCATCAGAGACGGGTACAAGGTCCGACGTCCTAATTCGTAGTAGGAAATGTTGCCTGGTGATGTTGCATTGGCAGCAGTTCAGAAAAAGAGGTGCTGGCTGGCTGTGCATGTGTGTTGGGCTTCACCCTCCCAGTGCCAGGATATGATGGAGGAATATATGATGGAGGAATATGAATGGGTTGGGTTATTGGAGAACAATAACTTTCTAGTCAGAATTTCTAGGCAAGTTACTAGGCAGTTGCTATATGGCCACTAAAGTAAAACTGCAAGATGATTGCTATAGTATAGCAGGTGGTCGCAATGAGGTTGCTAGGTAGTTGCTAGTTGGCATAGGCATTTTGTTGGACACAGATAGAATCTGACTTTAACCCACCAGGGCAGGGTTAGAAACCTTGCTCAGGGGCCCAACAGCATGGCGGACTAGGTGCTTGCTAGGTGGTTGCTTTGTGCTTGCTATAATTTTGCAATGTGGTTGTAAGGTGCTTGCTATGGTGTTGCTAAGTGCTTGCTGTAGTATAGCAGGTAATTCCTACTGCGTTGCCAAATAGTTTGGTGGCTTATATTGTGCTGCTAGGTGGTTGCTATGATCATGTTAGCTATGGTGTTGTCAAATGTTTGCTATTTTGTTTCTAGGTGGTTGCTTGGCAGTTGCTATGGTATCCCAGGTGGTTGTTAGGTAGATGTCTTAGGTGGTTGCTAAGGTATTTCTAGTGCTTGCTTGGCAGTTGCTATGGCGCCTTAGATGGTAGTGATGGTGTCTCATGAGGTTGCTAGAATCACTGATCAAAGAACTTTACACAAGTCCAAATATCCTGAAAACTGAGGGGCGAGTTAGCCATTGATAATGCTTCATATTCCACCCCTCGTGATCGGAGTTCTCCTCGACGATTTTCCGTACAGTATTCTGTAGGTCTTTCAGTAGATTGCATGATAAGCTATTTCTGCTCAAAGTGCTTGACTTTTCAGGACGTTACATAAACCTTTCCACCTTATCTCCATTCCTCTCTCTCTCTCTCTCTCTCTCTCTCTCTCTCTCTCGCTGTCTCTCTCTCTCTCGCGCTGTCTCTCTCGCTGTCTCTCTCCCCATGGGTTAAGTGTTCAGTGCGAGTCTTAAGCGAGGGAGGGACTGAGCAGAGCACAGTCTTCAGCCTCTCTCAATCTCACTGCTATTTCTGGCTCTATTTGCTGGGGTCAGGGACTCTCTGGCATGTTGGGCTTTAAACTTCTTCTGAGCCCTTCCTGCTCCTTTTGAGGACCACTCAAAAGAAGTGCATTTAGGTAAAGTCCTTTATATCACCAGAGCACTGAGATCTGGGTGGGAAGGGGTGATGCCTTTGTACCTCGTGACACTTTCCCAAAAGCTTTTAGAAGAAAAGAAACACTATAAGAACTCTAACTAAGTGAGATTCCAGGAGTGAGATACCAGCGTTTCTACCTGTAGATACCAAACCTACCCCACACTGCGTCTCTTCACTTCCCCTCCTAACTGTAGTGCACTTCATTGCTATATAAGGAATCATCTGAGTTCATCTGAAGGGTGAAAACGACAGTATGTACCATCACTTCATCTGCTGAATTAACACCAACTCACACTCTGCCTACAACTGAAGGTGTAAATCCATTAAGGGCTGGAGAAGGCTTCAGAAATGAGAGGTCATCTAGTGAAGCTGCTCATCAGAGAGGTATAAACTGGGACTGCTCCAGTAAACACACCTGAAGCAGCAGAAGCGTCTGTGTTCAGCTTAGTGTTGGGGAAACGTCTTCAGCTTAAAGTCTGTGTGTTACTCAGGGATGGAGCTCAGGCATGTCCAGCACCACGGCCAGCGCTTCGGCTCAGAGCTTTACTAAAGCTCATGTACACAGACACACACACACACACACACACACACACACAATACTGAAACCCAGAACACACTATGATCAGGGCTTTGCTAAACCACACACACACAGATACACACACACACATTGCTGAACCCCAAAACACACTCTACTCAGGGCTATACTATACCACACACACACACACACACACTCAACACTGAAACCCAAAACACACTCTACTCAGGGCTTTACTATACCACACACACACACACACACACACACACACACACATTGCTGAACCCCAAAACACACTCTACTCAGGGCTTTACTAAACCACACACAAACACACACATTCCTGAAACCTAGAACACACTCTGATCAAGGCTTTACCATACCACACACACACACACACTTACGTCCCCTACTGGAATCTAAAACATGAGCACCTCAGGATACAACATTTCCACATACTCTGTTCAGGGCTGTGCTTTACCACACACACACACACACACAAACACACACACACACACACACACACACACACACACACACACACAATGCTGAAACCCACAGCACACTCTACTTAAAGCTTTACTAAACCACACACACACAAACACACACACACACACACACACACACACACACACACACACACACACACAATACTGAAACCCAGAACACACTCTACTCAAAGCTTTACTAAACCACACACACACACACACACAATACTGAAATCCAGAATACACTCTGGTCAAGGCTTTACTATACCACACACACACACACACACACACACACACCTCTACTACAGCCTGGCCAGTTCGCTGATCAGCTGGATCAGGTGTGCTGGAAGCAGGAAAACACCCAAAGTGCAGACAGAGCAGGTGGTCCTCCAGGTCCTCCTCGGGACTCTGCTCTGAAGCCCCATTAGCTTCAGCTCAGGTTCAGCTCGCAGCGCAAGGAAGAACTTATCATCCCCTCATCAACTTCAGCAATAGCACGGCGAGCATGTCAGGTCTCAGGGTGAGAGAGTGTGGGTCGAGGAGAACTCACCTCTGCGCTCTCCGGATCCGCCATCTTCCTCCTGAGGAGCAGGCAGCGGGAGGAGTGTTTCATTCCCATAAGAGCCGGTGGGGTGAGCTCAGCTCCAGCGGGGGGGGGGGAAAGCGCGGTGGTCTGGGATGAAGACTGAACAACAGATTGTCCAAAATCCACAAAAAAAAAGTGCTCAGAAAGGGATACTAGAGCCCCAGAGCGAGGAGCATCCCCTAAAGCAGGCTGCCCGCTCTCCTGAACCCATGGTAGAAAAGTTGTCTGCACTGATGGCTCCTCAGAGACTTCACGGTTCTCCTATTGCTCCTTAAAGCTGGGGGAAGCAGCAGCACACCCTCCATCCTCTCCCTCCTCTCAGGCTTTCTGGACGTTATGGAAAGTGGCAGCCATCCACGCTGGATGTTCCGGAGACCTGCTGAGGAACCCCTCACGCGTAAAACCTCCACTGGAGGCAAAGTGTCCCTCAAGGGGACAGTCGCCTTCCCAAAAGCCCCAGTCTTCTGGTCAGACCTCCTCCTAGCTCCTTCCCCTTTCTTCTCGCAGCAGCTCTCAGTTCTGGACGGGCTGAACTGCGTCTTGTCTGCGTCCTCTCAGTGTGTGTGTGTGTGTGTGTGTGTGTGTGAGAGAGAGAGAGTGTCGAGTCGTTCGAGCAACGCCTGCCGGTGCCTCTTGCACCTTTCACAGCTCGTGCTGGAGGACGAATGAGTTGGATTCCTGTAAACGGAGCCGGTGTGTGCGTGTGCGCGCGTGCGCTTGTGTGTGTGTGTGTGTGTGTGTGTCGTGTGTCTCTCAGTAGACTCCAGCTAACTGCTGCTCACAGTACCGTGACTTCAGACTCTCACACTCCTCATTTAGGAAGAACATCACGAGTTGAAAGAACCCAGGTGGAGATCTGAGATATGCTAATGAACTGGGCGGGGCATATTTCAGCACATATGTACATATGTAGCATTTATATATGTGTAGGTAGCATATGTTGGACACCTGTGTATACATAATGTCAGTGGCTCCATCTCCGTATTCCATGTTATTCACTTAACCAGTAGAAATGCTCCAAAATGAGGGTCTGCAAGTGGCTGAGCAGTCCCCCCTATTGCGCTGCCCCTATGGCCCAGGAGTCCCAAGTTCGAATTAGACATCATGCTGCTTTGCCATCAGCGTCCGGAGTCAGAGAGAGCACAGCTGTCCGCACCTCCTCCCCCTCATTGCTCTTACGCAGTGTTGGCCAGCATGTAGGCATCTGTTAGCTGGTGTGGTGGAGCTGAGGACCCAGTGCTTTCCTCTGAACGTGTCGGCTGGCCAGGCTAGGGATGCTAGGGTTACAAATATGGTGGGATAATTGGTAGAAAATGGAAAAAACTTAATGGTTTAACAGGTTTTTTTTATTGACTTCCATTGAAAGTAAAAAATAAATGCCATTTTGGAGTTACAAGTTTTTTGTGACACATTTACATGATATATGTATGGATCATATAGGTAGTATTTTGGTATGATATACTATAGATGACACTATCAAGATGTAGAGTTATGGACTGTACTAGGTAAAGAACTGCTCCACAGTGGTGCACCGGGTGCTCTTCGTTCCCCTCTGGGTCAATGACCTGTGGGACACCGTTGTTCCAGAGGTCCATTCTCTGTACATCTTCTGTCCAGCAGCTCTAGAACATCCCACAAAGTTAGAGGCTATCACCTTTGGTAAATCTTTTTTTAGGGAAGGGTCTTCCAAGATAGCAACTTTGCAGGATTTGCAATAGAAGTCAATGTAAAAAGGTTTTATTCCGGCTCAATTTGGAGCATTTCTATTGGTTCATTCATCCTGACATTTGGACACAATGTGGAGAATAGCCTCCAGAAAAACTGCAAAAATGAAGATGCAAGAATTTTGGGTGACAGCGACCATATCCCTTCCATCTAGCCGGTTCACTTAAGTAATAGGAGACAGTCAAACAATCTACAAATCCACCAGCTACAGATTGGTTAAGCCGTGGGTGATATTCAGATGAACTGGACGAGCAGACTGTGCTGCAAAGCTGAAGTAAGGCACTGGAGCAGAGTTTATTTTCAGACTAGCGTGTACCAGTCCTTACCTCCACCCACCCATTATAATCCTGTATAATTCAGCAGCAGGGTAGTAGCAGGCTATGCCCAGTGGCCTGAGCTGAGTGTGCAGCGAGCGTATGACTAAACCCACCCTGCTCGACTGGGCTCTGTTCAGTCCCTGCTGAACAATTACCACATACCCACCAAACTCTCCTGTCTACGTCTATTTCTTCAGCTGTCTCCTTCCACGGAGACGCATAACTACCATCCTAAGGATGTGATTCCCCCTATATCCTCATGTCCGCAGCAGCAGTAGACTAGCTGCTGAATCTCATTGAGAGTGTGATTCAGCAGCGCCCTGTTCATTACACAACCTAATGATGGCACTGGAGATACAGTACAGTATATCAGTCTATCTCTTTGTACTCATGATGAAAGCTGACATTAGCCGTGAAGCACAAAAGAAGGCCTCAATTACCTCCTTGGGTTTTCTCTTATCAGTCCACACGGTAATCTCATCTAGGAAATCACGGCAACTCATAAAATCCCATTATTTCTTACATGCAAAAGAGGGTGTGGAATCGCCAGAGTAGCTGAACAGAACTGCAGTATGCAAGGACTTCAGAGACGTTCCAGGAATATAACACGATGCAGAAATGCAGAAATTCCTTGAGATGAGGAATTCATTCTGGATACCTGCGTCTCAGGGGCACTGTTAGATGGAGAGTCACTTGCACACAAGCTTGAAGCACAAAGGAGCCCTCATAAAAACATCTTGCTCAGGGGCACAGTCACGGTAGGAAAGGCAGGATGGTACAGTATGCCTGGACTTGCTTACAGCTCATATATGATGGCTGCAAGTGCTGGGCACTGGCCTGGAGGGAGCTCTTTCCACCTGTCAGCTTCTGTGCTTTTCTGTTTTCTTTAGGGTGTGTGGACCTGGAAGTCTAAGCCAGTTTCTAGTGCATATGCTGTTGTACTGCCTAAACTGTAAATAAATGCTAGGACCTCAGTATAGACATTTAAACTGTATTGTCTACAGATGTGGTTGAACGTATATATATATATATATATATATATATATACACTCAACATAGACTTGAATGTCATGATAATACTGAGCCTTATTCACCAATACCTTTGTACTAGTTTTCCTAAATTTGTTCTTGAGAAAAGTCCTGATTAAAAGCCTAGAACAGAAGGGATATGATTTTGGTGTGGCGCAACAGATAACACCACTACTTGCCACTAAGCTACCACACCATGTGGGAGACTGGGGTTCGATTCCCGGTCTGGGTGACTATGCTGCGCTACACCAATAAGAGTCCTTGGGCAAGACTCCTAACACTACATTGGCCCACCTCTGTAATATGAGTAACCATGTAAGTCGCTCTGGATAAGAGCGTCTGCTAAATGCCATAAATGTAAATGTAAATGATAAGTTTCATTAAAGGGGAAAGCAAGCAAAACTGGATGAGTCAGTCTCCTAAATGTGTCCGAAAACAGTAAAAAACACTCCTAAGACCGTTCACTCAACCCTGTGCTCTCAGATATGAGGCTTTATTCTCTAAACCTGTGTGATTTGAGCCTCAGTTAGCAGGACGGTCCTGGCTACACGTCACTGTCCGTTGGTTCTTTGTTAATTTGGGTGGCTTGCTGTCGAGTCCAGCAGCCTTTACCCTGAGCAGATATTCGCTGGTTTCATTCCTGCTTTGCCTGTTTCCCTTATAAATGCAGCCATGTTGCCGAACGTTTTGCCACTCAGTCTGACTGAAGGGGGCGTGTTCCAGCCAGAATCTGACGCCAATGCAGCCCCTCTATTCAGTGGGGCATCAAAACATCTTTTAACTTGTCAAGGCCAAGGTCTTATAGCTTCCTGTTAGTGATCATGATTGACTACAGCGACTACATGTTTGACAGCGTGTATTGATTTGACCAACACTGATGATTTCAGTGCAGATCTAAGAAGCATGATTATAGACTATTTTCTAGATTCAGATATTTTCTTGGGAGGTGTAGCCACTTTGCCATGGTGTGGATGAAACGTAGGGCTGTGTTGCTGCCAGTGGAACATGCACGGATGGACTGCACAGAGTCAGCTGCTATACTAATAGGCTACGTTCACACAGCATGTAAAAGTGCCTCAAATCCTCAAAGCGTCATGTTTTTTCTCATATATTTCTCCTTAAAATATCTCATATCCCCTAGAGGTTCTTCATTTTCACTTTCAAAACCATGGCTTTAACTGGTCAGTTGTCACAGTCTCCTAAGTGCCATAAGCCACAGTGTGATGGCCTATGATGCAGCTGGTAGTTATGCCACTGCTATTTGTTATTCCATTGTTATGCTAATGCTGTGTTTATGACAAAGAGGGAGCTGTAAAGCTTCTGATCAATCTTCAAGTGGGAAAAGTCATTTGAATGGCCTTCCAGCTCGTAATTGCCACCCTCGGAAAGTTGGAGTGCCTCAAGGGCTCAGATTTCTAAGAGTTGCTATTTTGTGGTTCCATGTCAGCATTGCAGGCTTGCTGCAGCAAAACTTGGTGGTGGATGGAGAGCCATGGATTGTCCATATTTGCATAATTACAGAGTTAAATGGGGGGGGGGGGTGTATACATGCTGTAGGCCAAAAAAGTGGGTAGATGAGAGTTTGTCTTAATAAAATATCCAGCCTTTGAAAGCAACGTTGTCTTAAAGTGGTCTGTAGTGCCAAACAGGCATGACACTGCCATTTAATTCAGTGTTTGGTGGAGTTATTCTTGTAATTGTAAGCCGTCGCATTTTATTTCCCACAAGGATAAATTAATTAATTAGGCTAGGCCTATCTATATTTACCAGTTCTGCTAATTGTAGGGGAATTAAGTGTAGCCATCTGTGGCGCCTGTGGAAAACAATTGAGCTGCCAGGGCAGCACCTGATTGGATGAGTGGCATGTTTAAAAGCTTATTCAGTTCAATGTGTAGTCACATCTCTACTGTTCATATAGTAGACGTGAAACTAGGAAGCTACACTCTATGGACAAAAGTATTGGGACACCTGCTCATTCACTGTTTCTTCTAAAATCTGTCTCTACTGTACAGAGAAGAAGGCTTTCTACTAGATTTGGAGGACTTGTGTGGTCAGGATGTTGGATGATCACCACCCCACCTCATCCCCAGTTCCCCAACTCATGCCAAAAGTACTTGATGGAGCACCATCACCATCATTCCAGAGAACACAGTTCCACTGCCCCACAGCTCAAGGCTGGGGGGCTTTATAATCCTCTAGCCCCGACCTGGCAATAGGCTCAGTGCCAATAGGTTCATGTTCCAGAGAGTCTGTGATGTAACATGGTTGTAGTAAGTGAGCAAGAAGACAAGAAATGCGTGTTAGAGTGAAGAATGGAGAGGTTGAGCTCTGTAGACAGTGCTGGCCATGCTGTTTATGGACAGTGGTTTTAGGGAGCATGCTGCTCTCGGCTGGGAGAAGAGACGAGTTTGACCGGAGATTCATTAAGTCAGTCCGCTGCCTGGTGGAGGGTCGAGCTGTGAGCTTGTAAACGTGTATTATAACCCATCATAAGCCAGTAATGGGTGACCGCCAGTGCGGGAAGACTGTCTGTCTTTGAAGTGGGTGAAAGGCATAAATGCGTCAGTCTACACTGTGTGTGGGTGGATTCTAGGGGCTCTTTTCTGCACTTTTGATTGTGTGTGGATTTTAGGAAGTTTAGTTGGTGATGGTGAAGCTGATAACCATCAGCAGGTGTGGTTACCGTCACTACACAGGTTTTTCACGTTTATCAGAGAAAAAGATCCTAGGTCATGGCTTTCCTAACATTACTAGTATAAGTAGCGAGTATAAGACACACTTTAAATTGATAAATAATGTAAACATTTTTGTAAACAATGCGAACAACAGATCTGCATTTTTTATTATTATTTTGTAAAATACCTCCATAACATTATTAACAGTAATGACGCTGAATAAATTGACCCCATGATCAGGATGAATACATACAATTAAATTCACTTAAAGACTCACTTCTCCACACATTAAAATGTCATTCTTCTCTCATGGCTAACATGTGCTCCCTTACAGGGCTCTGATTGGCTCAGCGGCCTAATGTGCTACCACTATGGCCCAGGGTGGGGGGCCCCATGAAAAGGTATTACACTGGGTCATACAGCATCTCTGATTGGCAGCACCAAACTGGGAGAAAATAGTCATATATTGTTCAAAAATATGTAAAAATATGTATATATAAAAACATTATAAAAACATTTTTTAAGGATGGATCACTTTTTATCAACTTTTGCAGCAAAGTTTGAAAGTCTGGGTTGGGGACGAGGTCAAAGTAGCAAAGTATTGATGTTGAAAACATAAACATTCATAGTGGTCCAATAAATAATATGGTATTTAACATCTAAGCATTTTTTTGGTAATTACGTATTCATAACTTGGGGACATAAAAGTTCCCCTAAGTGAAGAACCACCCAAAAAAATTTATTGCACTTTTCAGATTTTTCTATCTGTTTGTGGTACAAGCTGATTACCCATACAATTAAAACAGTGCAACAGAACCTCATTAAAGCTGGAGAACGTGCCAGAACTTTATACTTGTTTGTTTGGCTAGTTCTGCACTGAAACAGTCAGCTATAGAACTTTTTGGTTGCCGAACATCTTTGTCCTGAATTCTTGTTAATGAGCATGGGATGCGATTCCCTTCTAGGCTCATTAGCAGTGGTGTGGCTTCCACTTTTAATAAGGTGACATGTAGTGCACTTGGAGGAACTTCTTTGTACAATGGGAGAAGCGAGAGGCAACCTGCTCTGGTTTAATTGACTCCTCTATGTGGTCTTCCCTGCTGAATTCAGCTGCTGCAGCGCTGCTGGACTTTGAACACACAT